>NW_008591109.1:0-1998 GCF_000691845.1 Merops nubicus
GGGGATGCTTCCCTGGCCCGGGCGGTGGCAGGACGGAGCCAGCCCCTGCTCCTGCCCAAACCCCGCACCATCCCGGCCCCAACAGATGGAGCTCGGCTGCCGCTTGCTGCACCGGACCCTGGCCCAGCGCCCGCAGCCAGGCACAGCCCAGCTGGCAGCACCCTGCCGCCCTCCTCCCTTCCCTGCCTGCTTTGACCCAGGGCAGCATTCGTGTGGCCAGGGGCAGTGGTCTGGGGTATGGAGAGGGGTGCTTCGAGGGGTCTGCTCCCCACGGACTCCTGGGACCCTGGGCAGGCTGGGGTGCCGGGCAGGCAGCCCCCGCCCTGTGCCAGCTGCTGAATCGATTACCGGGCGCTGGGGCAGGAAGGGAACACATCCTGTCTGAGGAGTGACATCAGCAGTGACCCCCAGCCCAGCGAGGCCTCCCGAATAACAAGGTCCACTGCCGTTTCCTCCTCCTCCTCCTCCCAGAGAATGGACCATTATGGGGTCAAGGAGCCAGGGGGAGGTCAGGGTTTAAGGGCACATCCTGGCTGGGATGGAGCAGGGGGCCACAAGCCCTCACTTCTTTGGGGCATCTGCTCTCGGCTTCTGAGGGACCCACAGGTCAGGGGGTGGACAAGGACCAGCTGCAGTGGTGGGGGGGGAACCCTTCACAGGGGCCAAAACTCCAGAGTGCCCAAAATCCCACAAAATACCCTTTCTGGAGGTGTCCCTTCAGGGGACTGGACCCTGTTTGTCCTGTAGGAGATGCAGACCCTCAGGAACATCTGGGGCGTCCCATGCAGCACTTGGGGTGCCCAGAAGACCCAAAGGGCTGCAGCAGAGCTGGCAGTGTGAGATGGCCAGTGCTTGGCCTGGACTGAGGAGGGGGGTGCTCAGCTCTCTGCCTTTGCTGAGCTCTGCAGAGTGGAGAACACGCTGCTCCCCCGGGCTGGCAGCAACATCCTTCC
This sequence comes from Merops nubicus, assembly GCF_000691845.1. Classification (NCBI taxonomy): domain Eukaryota; kingdom Metazoa; phylum Chordata; class Aves; order Coraciiformes; family Meropidae; genus Merops; species Merops nubicus. Next base: position 954 of record NW_008591109.1, read on the forward strand.
CAGACTGTGCTGATACCATCTCCCCGCTGCAGAGACCTCCCCCAAAACCAGCTGGCACCGAGAGCCCCAGCCTGGGATGTGCAGCCCAGAGCCCTAACAATGGCCTTTCCTCCTCATCTGTCTCTCTCCCATTTCCCACACAGGCTGGAGATCAAAAAAATAGTGAGAAGAAAGCAAAGGGAAACCACCTGGACCCAGGGAGCGACCAGCCCAGGCAATAAATCAGCGATGCCTCCGGGGGGGCAGGAGCCCCGTGCTGCCTGTCGCTGGGACATCTGGCATGGTCTGCACTCCTGTGCGTGGGGATGGCAACAACAACCACCCAGAAAAGAGGCGGTGGGGGACATGGGGACCCCAGCCCCACCACGGTGTCCCTGTCCCAGTGCCTGTCCGAGCTTGGTGCTCCTGGCAGCATGTGGGGGACCTGGGATGCTCCTGGCCAGGGGGTTGATGAGGTGCCTCTGGACACCAGCTCTGGCTGCCTGGGTGCTGCCCCTTGGGCACCTGGCCCTGGTATTCACCTGCCCTCGCTACCAACACCCGCTGCTTAGTGCATGTTCACCTCTCAGGGCTGGAAGACCCTTTGTCATCCCATGGTGGCTGGACTCAAGGACCTCAGGGGTCTTTTCCAGCCTAACAATTCTATGAGCCTTGTGTGATCCGAGGTTATCACCTCATTGCCTTCCAAATCGGGAGCAGAAACGCTTCTCACAGTGCCTGGCTCTTCCCCCGCTCAGCAGGCACTGCAGCACCCCCGCTGCTGGCCTGGCTTCAGTCACCTTTAGCCAGAGGTGGCTTTTTGCACAACACTCTCTCCTATAGCAGCTCCTGGGGAGGGAAATCTGTCTTTGGAGTCATGCACTACTGAAGTTTGCATTGCGAGCACCCGTCGTGTGCTGCCCCGTGGCCCTGGCGTGAGAGCGGTCCCCGGGGGCAGCAGCGAGGGGCAGTTCCCGCCCACCCCCGGGCAGTTCCCGGTGCCACTTCCACCGACACTGACGGGCTGCTGCTGCCCGAGGGTTCGCGGCAGGCAGGAGGAGAATAA
>NW_008591110.1:0-2929 GCF_000691845.1 Merops nubicus
CCCCCCGGAACCCCCGAGAGCAACGATCCCGGCAAGGGGGGACCCCGAAACCCACCCCCCCGACATCCCTAGTCCCAGCTGAGGGACTCCCGGGACCCCTGGGAGCGATGATCTGGGGAACCCCGGGACCCCCCTGAGAACCTAAAGTGGGGTGCCTGGAGAGGGCTTCTCCTAGACTGTTCTCCTGGGTAAGGGCTGTTAGTTGGTTTAGATGGCAGACCAAGGAAGCATCTGCTTTTCTTCAAACACTTCGCAGTGATCAACGAGGCAATCAATCTTTCAGTTCTCTGTTATTTTACACAAATGGTTAGCTTTATACATTTTTGGGGCTTTTTGTTGTTTTTTTTTTCTATGTTAGTTACCTTACATCAGTATCTTGGTGGTTTTGAGGTTTTATGAGCTATGTGTTGCGGGTTTGGAGGTTATATGGACTGTATCTTGGTGGTTTGGAGGTTTTATGGGCTGTATCTTGAGGGTTTTATGGACATATGATGGTGGGGGATGCTGGTTCTGCCATTTGACATCCCTGTAAGGATGGACTCGGGCAGGAGGATCCCACAGTGCAAACCAGGGAACACACTCATGGCTTGATTTTTTTCCCCCAAAACCAGGATTTCCCATTGCCAAATCTCAACCAGATCAAGAAGGAGGCTGCTGAGGAAGAGGAGGTGCTATGAGATCCCCAGGCAGGTGAGGAGGAATTCACTTGACCTTTCATCCTCTCTCCTCCTCCGTCCTCCAGCCGAATATCGCTTCTGGCTGTAGGACGCAGTCCCATTGCTGACGCCGTCCTCCCGGGGACGGATCTGGGAGGGTGTTTCCTGTCGTGTCCTCGTTCCTTCCTCCAGCAGGCGATGAGATGGGCATGGAGAACGTGGAGGAGAAACTCCACCGGCAGAACCTTGTGGAAGAGGCTATTTTGAAAGGCTCTGTGGAGCAGGTGTTCAACGGGGAGGACAAGCCGAGAAGGTGCCCCACAGGGAGAGGCTGTAAATCCACTGCCCAGAGCTCGGAGGAAGAAAGACTGACCATCTGCGAGGAGTGTGGCCGGAGCTTCAGTCGGAGCTCAAACCTGGTGGTCCACCAGCGCCTGCATGCCGGTGAGAAGCCCTACAAGTGCTTGGAGTGTGGGAAGAGCTTCAGCCGGAGCTCCCATCTCATCACCCATCAGCGTCTGCACACCGGGGAGAAGCCCTACAAGTGTCCCGCCTGTGGGAAGAGCTTCAGCGACAGCTCCACCCTCATCACCCACCAACGGCTGCACACCGGCGAGAAGCCCTACAAGTGTCCTGACTGTGGGAAGGGCTTCAACCAGAGCTCCAACCTCACATCCCACCAGCGCACCCACACAGGGGAGAGACCCTACAAGTGCCCCGAGTGCGGGAAGAGTTTCAGCGTCAGCTCCTACCTGATCCGCCACCAGAAGATCCACACCGGGGAAAGGCCCTATAAGTGTGAGGAGTGCGAGAAGACCTTCAGCCAGAGCTCCAGCCTCCTCATCCACCGACGGGTCCACACGGGGGAGAAGCCCTACAGATGTGTGGACTGTGGGAAGTGGTTTAGGAACAGCTCAGACCTCATCCGGCACCAGCGGACACATACTGGGGAGAAGCCCTATCGCTGCCCCGACTGCGGGAAGAGCTTCAACCGCAGCTCCAACCTCCTGACCCACCGGCGCATCCACACCGGGGAGAAGCCCTACGAGTGCCCGCAGTGCGGGAGGAGCTTCACCGTGAGTTCTGCCTTGATCAAACACCAAAGGACCCACCGCGAAGGGAAGCCCTACGAGTGCCCTGACTGTGGGAAGAGCTTCATCCGCTGTTCCAACTTCATTAGCCATCGGAGGACCCATGTTGGGTAGGTAAGGGCGTGGGGAGATGTGGTGGGTAGAGACCTGGCTGGTGGTCCCCACGTCTTCCTGGCTCCCCAGAGGGACCTGGGTGAATGCTGGTGGCCCATTTGCTGAGTTGGGCTTGGTGGTGGGACGCAGACCGATGGCAGGAAGAGTAGATTCGTTGGCTTTAGGGTTCAAAAAGTCACATCTGCTTGGTCCAATAATTTCTTCTGGTGGCTTCAAACAACACCCAATGGACCACAGGCTGCTTCTACAGCCAAATGGTGGATGGAGTTGTGAACAGACCAAGATTTTGGGACTCAGCTTCTTCAAGAAAGAAGAAATAGGGTGGAAATGGTCCCACAACCCTATGGGGACACAGCAGGCTGAGGTTTTCCTCACTTCCAGGTGTGGGTTTGTTTTTTTTTTTTCACATGAAGTTATTTGGTGGCATCATACAACCTCTGTCCTGCCTGTCCACGGTTCATCCTTGAATAAACTCCTGAGTTGTCCAAAGGGCTTCAGAAGAGCCCTGCAGCATCCTGGGGATGGAGACAGGCCCAACTCAACTACATTCAGCTACTTTCAGCTCTTGCTCCCTTTGTGCTGCCAAAAATAAACAAGAACTCGTCTGCAAGAAACTTCTCCAAGGCAGAAACCACCTCAAGAAGGGTTGGGGACATGGTGGGAGGAGGGTTGGGGATGTGGTGGGAAATGGATTGGAGCAGAAGGGCTGGATTCATGGTGAGACAAGGTCTGCAGTCATATTGGGGAAGGTTTGGGAACACGGAGAAACCTTGGGGTCATGGCAGAAGAATATTTGAGGTCATGGTAGGAGCAGGGTTGTGGACATGGGGGCAGAAGGGATGGGGAGGTGGGGGCAGAAGGGATGGGGACACAGTAGGACAAAGTTTGGGGTCACAGTTGGAGAAAGTGTAGGGTCATGGTGGGACAAGGTTTGGGGACATAATAGCAGGCTTGGGGAGAGTGCACGGCACAAGAGCCCCACTTAGGGACAAAGCGCCACCACCCCTCCATGTCCCCAGATGCGTGATGTCCCCCATGGTCATCACTGCAGAGGGGGCACCCCCAGCT
>NW_008591111.1:0-572 GCF_000691845.1 Merops nubicus
AAAACTGCCATTGGCAGTCTTAGAACTTTTAGAACATTTTAGAACGTTTTAGAATGTTAGAATTAAAACATTCGTGTTCAAAATGTAAAACCAGATACTTTGTATCTTATCCTAGTGTGTAGTAATAGGGTTGAGACTTCGCATCTTCGATTCACTAATCTGGACTGTGACTGTACATTATCTCCACAAATCAGAACATACTGTGGAGAGAGACTGAAAGGGACCAGGAGAAGCTGCCCTCTGCAGTGGAAGATTCTAATGGAATATTGAAATACAGAGGCTCTGTCCATCATGGAAAAATGTTGAAGCAATCTAAGACAGAACCAGTGCTTAAAGCCCTTCCTCCCATTTTAAGCATGTGCAGAGGAATTAGATTATAATCCAGAGTAATTTAGGCTATCCTAAATTCATTCTAATCCCAGGAGAACTAATATGTACTTTTGATTCGTGCAATTACAGTGTTGGAGACTTTCTACAGTCACGTACTTTTCTGTGTTTTGCTCTTTGCTTCTGCACAAACGTGTAGAAAAAAATGGTTGGGTAAATAAGGGGTGATAAATTGGACTCTTGAT
>NW_008591112.1:0-19970 GCF_000691845.1 Merops nubicus
CAGTACACTGGCTCAGAGTTGTCCTTCTATATCCAGAATGCTAGTGGTGTCCTTTTATCTGCATCTTTTGCTGAAAAATTAAACAGTTTGAGATAACTGAACCTTCTGGGTTTACAAACCAAGTAAAGGAAAAGGATGCCAAACCAGCTGTAGCTTTAACAAAGTTGATTTAAAAATCGGTTCCTGATAGGAAATATTTTAAAATAAATAAAACTAGATGTCACTATTACAGTTGTGACTTTAAATATATATTGTGTGTGCATAGTTCATCAATGCTTTTTTTTCAACATATATCTCTCCCTTTTGGCAATCTTTGGTAAGATACAAAAGAATCAAATTACTTGCTCTAAAACACATGCTAGCAATAGCTCAGTGGTATGACAATAAAGTTGTCAAATAGATTGTCAAATATTTTCTCAAATTCAGCAATAAGACAATGGAAGATCATTCAGTGACTATTACAAAAACGAAGTAAATTGTAATGCCCTAACATAAGGCTTCCTCATAACCTAACTCTGGGAAATTGGCTGTTAGAATTTCCCAAATCTTTTACTGTTTTAAAAAGTATATTTAGAGTGAAATATTCCCAAAGGGCAAGATGTTCACTGGCAGAAATTTAAAGTGATAGTTTGAAAGAACAGTGTTTGCTAAGATAAATAGATTGATGTTTGAAAAAGTTAATGCATTAATTGTAAAATCTAATTAAAAATTATGATTTAATAGGTCCATGTCATGTGAGAGGATTAATTAAAAATAACCCTGCAAATTTAGGGTTCAGAAACAAGAACTATATAGTCAGAGACAGTCCTTTAACTTACATATTGAGATTAATAATAGGAGTGGTATATTGATATGTCACTCATGCTCTTCATTAATTGTCAAGTTTAACATAAAATGTAAATAAATTAATTCCCTAGTTACTGATATTAGAAAGGAAACACTGCAAAGACGTTTTCAGTTTATTTCAAAGCAAAGTGCTGATTTCTCAAAAGACATTAAAACTGAAAGAGGGGTGAGAAATGAAAACAAACAATGTGATCAAAGATTTTGATCACATGGTAGATCTCAAAAAGCCACTTTCAGATATGTAATTGCAGGCAGCTCTGGAATTCATCTTGTCCAACTTCACCCTGCTCAAGCAGAGCTAGCTAAAGCTAGCTACTCAACACCACGTGCAAATGGCTTTTAAATATCCCAGGGATGGAGACTCCACAACCTCAGTGGACAACCTGTCCCAGTGCATAGGCAACCTCACAGTAAATACATGTCTCTTATTGTTTATACTGAACCTCCTGTGTTTTAGTTTGTGACCTTTGCCTTTTGTTCTGTCATTGGGCACTACTGAAAAGACCATGGGTCCATCTTCTTTACATTCTCCCATCAGGTATTTTTATGCGCTGAGATATCCCCTGAGCCTTCCCTAGGCTAAACAGTCACAGCTCTCTCAGCCTCTCTTCATGCAGGAGGTGTTTGTCTTTGTGCCTCTTTGTTGGACTCTCTCCTATATATGCATGTCTCTCTTGTACTGAGCCAGAAGTGGACACAGTACTCAAGGTATCCTGTGCTGAATAGAGGGGAAGGTACACCTCACTTGACCTGCTGGCAACACTCCTCCTTATGCAGCCCAAGATGACATTCACCTTCTTTGCTGCAGGGGCATGTTGCTGGCTCAACTATATGTCTACCAGGCTCCGTAGGTTCTATTCTACCAAGCTGCTTTGCAGCTGCATGGCCTCCACTGTGTACTGGTTCATGCGATTATTATAAAATCAAAGATTATCCCATCATCCAGATCATTAATGAAGATGTTGAGCAAGACTGGGCCCAGTACCGACCCTACAATTTTTAAACCTCTTTAAATTTTCTTAAGACTACTTACTGAGGCCATAGCCATCTATGGTCAGGTATGCCTTAATGCCTGTGCTTTAATAAATTTTTCAGGGACTAATTAATAAAAAATCAGAATAAAAACCAAACAAACAGTGGAAGTATATAGACTAAGCCTTGCTTCCAAACCTCTGTCCCAGACTACACTCATAAAAATGGGGTTTGCTTTTGCTTATTTGTTTTCTCAAAATGTATTTCAACAAGTAGATCTTCCATTGCAGGTATAGTCTAAGGTATAATGCTAATTCTGCTCTTCTCTTGATATAAAACCAGAAGTTTTGGAAATTCTGAAAAGCTTTTAGAATGTCCCCAGAATTAAAGGTACATCAAGACTATGGCAGATAGATCAAGACTACCTGTTAATTTAGCCAGATTCGTATTTAATTCTTGACTCAGATTGCTGTGATTATATGGTATTCAGGAATCTGTATAGTGTCACATATTTTAGCATGGTTAAATGTTTCATCCAGTTTGGTCTTAGAAAGCTTTCAAGAATGGAAATTGGGCAACCCTTCAGTTGCCCAACCTAGTCCTATAGTGACTCTCCTCATGACAATTTTTTTTTATACATCTAGTCATAACCTCTCTTGTTTCTTTTTATACTCTTTTAGTCCTGCTGTGATCCAGTGTGAAAAGGCTGATTCCACTTTCCTGATAATGTCTTATAAGGTACTGGAAGGTTCCCTGCCAAGCCTTTAAAATAAACAAAATTTCAACTGTAACAAATGATGTTTAACTTTTGCTCTAGACTTCCATGCTCCCTAGGCAGAATCAATAGCATGGATTCATTTCATGGGCTCATTAAAGAGACTGAGGAGGCGTGTTAATATTCTTCACCTTGGGATTCAGTGAAATTTATGATACTAAAAGAAATACTTCACCTGCTTACAGTGGGTGTCCCTGTCACAAGTGAGATGACTAAGGAAAAGCAGCATGACTGTTTCCCCACTCTCCAAAATCCTAAAATATAAACAGCTGAAATAAAGGTAGCTGGCAGTGAAGGCAAATGAAAAAGTGACTTTTTAGCTTAGTAAAAAAAATCAAAAAATGGCATGTTCTATAAAGACAGCTATTACTCTGAAGTCAGTTTATGGAAGACTGCAATAGCACATAAATGTATCTAAGATGAGAAATCAAATGAAAATATGTAAGTTGATAAACTATGCCAAAAAAATATATTTTGACAGATCTGAGTTACTGTGAGAATGACTGACTGCAATAAGAACTGCTGCATACATAAATAGGCATTTGTGTGTGGCAGTCTCAGATTTTGTTATTTTTATTTTATACCACTTCACAGAGTGTCTTGAATGACCAAAATGATCTGAAGCAATCGTAAAGACCTATTTAGGAAGCAACTTACAAGCTGGAGTAAAGTGTACATTGAGAAAACTTGAAAGGCTTTAGAGCTTTGTTTTAGATAAGCATACAAAGTGGGAATATTTATTTTAACCTATTTAACTTTTTACAGCTTGATTTTGATCTAGATCCAAATGTTTCTCTCAAAGTTATATTAAACGTATGGTTGCAATAAAGAAGAAAATATTAACAGCTTTTAAACTGTTTGAGCTTGAGCTGGTAGGGAATATTTTCCTTCTCAAAGTAAAATATTTTTCTGTATCTCTAAAATACTGACGTTGTGTCATGAAGATGGGGGGAAAACAAACAAACAAACCACAATGAAGAGCAAACAGAAAGTATACTATAAAGTATAAATAATGTGGGCTCAAAGTCCATGTGTTATTTTTTTATAGGCTAGGAAAATTTCTGATTCACCATGGAGTGAATTAATAATAATGTGTTTTATTCCTTAAAACCAATTTCCATTCAACTTTTGAACAAAAATACACACGGAACTAAACACTGCAAATGTTCTAAAAGAAATTTTTGCAGGTGTTCCCTGATAGGAATGAGCCAAATAATTATATTCCAAAAAGACCAGAGTACAGAGTTAACTGAAGATAAGATTTATGCGAACACTAGGCTATTTCTGTATGCATGTTATGTTGAATCAGTTGTGGGTAAAGGCTTAGAAACTATTTTAAGATATCAAGTGAGAAAATACTTTGAAGGACTCAGCTTGATTACAAACAGTAAATATAGTTTTAAGAAAAAAGAATTTCAGACTTTTTTTTTTTTTTTTTTTCCTAAGAAATCCACTAATGTTTCTGAGTTAGACAAAATTGAAACTCTACACTTTTGGCAACATTTTTTTAGCAGGTGTAGATATTTTATACAAATAGATATCTGAAACAATAAATTGATTCCTTGGGCTAAAGGTTAATTAAAAATAGCTTCCTACTGAGAATTTCAGGACTCTGTAATAGACAGGGGTCCTTGTCCGGATACTGCAATATCGTACATTTTGGGTCAGCAGTATGAGAACTTCCCCAAACCTTTTGGTCCCTACAGTTACTGAAGTATAGTACGACTTTGAAACTAGCTCAATCTTAGCAGGACCAAAGAGAGGCATAAGCAATAGGCATGAGCTGTGGAGTTTAGGAAGTGAGACCTTTCATCTCACTGTATCATTTCTAGAATGAGTAGACAGATTTACCTGGTTGTTTTATCAGAAAATTTTATTAAATCTTTTGAACTTCCTTATTTTCAGAATTGATTGTCAGTAGTTCTTAGCATGTGTTTGATATTCAGCTGTCATCTTTCAAGTTCAGTGACTGAAGCGATGTCAAGTTGCATTATTTCTGTTCCCTGAGTAGATGAGCAAGTGAGCAATGTTTTTGTGGCACTGCCCAGTCTTGCTGTTACAACCATTGGACCAAATGAACATAAATTAACATTATGCCAAACAGACTGTTGCTTCCTCACTTCCTTGTAAAGAGTAAAGGATAGAGTAACCATATGAAACCTCATAGTGTTCAGACACAGTAGACCATGTTAAAGAGCTCCACAAATTTTTGAAAATGACCTTCAGTTGTCAAAATAAATTAACAAGATTTCAGAACATGATTTGTGATGTATTTTCCTCATTTTTCTAATTATGACTGGTGCTTACCAGCTCATGCATAAAATCAAAAAAAACTACAATGGTCTCCACCATTCTTTTGTAAATTTTCATAAGAAATGAGGAAAAAAAAAAGGAACAGAGTACCAAATCATGAAAACTAGTACAAAACTGTAAACCTGTAGAAGCAGAAGTTGCAGATCAATTCTGATATGTGCTGAAATAAGGCTACAGCAGTAGAGAAATGACACATTCAGGCTACAGCCTTCCAACAGTGTTTTAATCTGTTAGAATAACAGAATTGTTAGTGAATGCAGGTGTAACCTCTGTTCATCTTAGAAAGTTCTGTGCAATGCATATCTAAACCATGCATCCTTTGTTTTGTTTTGGGTTTTTTTGTTTTGTTTTGTTTTGTTTTTCCCACAAAATGGAACTTAAAAACATTTATTGCCCCTCTAGATAGTGTTTACATCAACTGACACATTTCCAATTAAATCTTCTGTCAATCTTACAGCAAAACATGACCGGAAGAATATCCATGTCAGGATGGAATTGCTTCTTTTTCAGAGGAAAGAAACCAATCATAGATGATACAAAATGGTGAAAGTATTGAGTCAGGAAACCTACATCCTCATTGCTCTACTGAATTATGAACAGCAGAGATGTAAGTCAACATGTTTTCTATGCAGTTAGAACTCTGACTGTAGAGCTATTGCCTGTCCAGAGCTTTAACATTTATTTACTTCTAACACTACAGTTTACAAATACTACTGTGGGTTTTTTTCATTTTTTTTCCTCCCTCATTAATTAATAAAATATTCAGAATTTTTTTTGCTTGTTTGTTTTAGAAATCTGGATGGACAAGTGGTTCAAGTTTAACATAGTATTAAAATATTTTTTATCATAGTAGAATATCACTATTTGCAAAAAAAAAAAAAAAAAACTGGCAGTAAAGCTTGCTTTTCTTCCACATTTCACAAGAGTGGTCTCATGAGAGAGTGCGAGGCTACTGCTCATATGCTTTAATCTAAGAGAAAGTAAAGATGGCTTTTGTGTACATCTAACATAGAAACGTTACAGGCTTGACTACTTCTTCTGAAGTGTGTGGCTAAAAAGGTCAGAAGAATAGATCCATGTTTACAATACCACAAAATTGCAATGTACTTTTCAAATGTCTGGAACTGAGAAATGGCAGCATTGTAGTGTGGTCTCTTCAAGCTGTCAGGGTCAGCTTTCTGTTTGCTAGATCGTTTGCAGAATTTGTAGGCATCAGTGGTTAGTGCAAATCAAAACATATTTTGATGATGAGAGGAAAATGCAAGAAAAGCAATAGTTTTGGATAAAGGCATACTTTTCAAGCTGGTTGGTTTTATTACGTACCTTTGATCAACATTATTATTATTGGGATAATTAAAGTCAGAGATTAATCTATCTGAATATTATCTTTCTAAACAAAGAATTGACTATAAATCCTACCTTTGTAATTTTATTCCCTTAATAACTAGTTATTTTTAATTTTAATAAGTAGTTATTGTTAATTTTAGTAAGATACATATCCCTTTGAATAAAATTCAAATTTCTTTCAAGCTTGAACAGAATCAAGAAGCAAAGTTTTCAGTAACAGAAAAAACAAATAGCTGAGTGTCACTGTTGTGTTACTGGTATCACAAACATTTGCATCTGCAGAGTTCTTCTAGTAACTTTCACATAGAATAAAAGGAATGATAGCTGTGCATAGACTGTTGCAGAGAGCCTACAGATGGATCTTTGAAACTCAGCTACAATGAGTTTTGGTTTGTTTTTCCGTTATATTTCTGGGTTTTATTGTGTTTAGGTTTTTTAAACCGTAAGAATCAATAGCAAGGTTGTTAAATTCACTAACAGATTTTTGTTTATTTAAAATGCCATATAATATTGAGAAGGAGCCTGAGAAATGGACAATGGCTGTTGGCAGGGCAATGTTTATGGTAATGTTATAGTATGTTTTATTACAAAACCATTAAAGAAAGCCATATAGAGAAAGCATGATGGTAATAGCTAAGCAAGTTGAGTATAACTGTAATCTGTGAGAAATTGATAACTCTCGATACATCAGTTACCTCATAGAAACTGCAGAATCTAAAGGTGTTTAAGTGTGTTGGTTTTTGTGTTTTAATTTAGGAAGACAGCTGGTAAAGTTGGTATTTAAGAAAACAAATCATTAGTTTCCATTTGATATTCACAACGTATCATTAAAAAAAAGGATGAGTAGTAAGTAAAATGCTTTGCTATCAGTGTTTAAATGATGTCTAGGATGCAAACGTTTTTGTAAATATCAGAACTTCATCTTGTTGAGGAGTAACCAAAAGGTCCTCTAAAATCTCATTTCAAAAGTAATATTCTTTTGGAAATTAGAAATGTGAATCAGGAAAAAAGATCATCCCAAAAATATAATTATAACTCTAATTCCCAGTTTGAAAATAGTGAATATAATATACATTCAGTGGATATAGTCACCAAGTCATCTTATTTTTACCACAAGGTAAAAATTGCCGTGTTGAACAATGTCCTTAAAATTACGGTTCTATCAGAGTGATTTCTTTGTGCCAGCAAGAAACAGGTAAAAGCAAATGTTTTAATTCTAAATAGAGATGTTAAGAATTTTCCAAGATTACATGACTAGTTTGCCCTAGTTCCCTGTTTCTTTGTTTTACAAAACAGACCAAATTTTTTTTCTTTCCATTTGCAGACTATTTTATTAATTTCTTGCAAGAAGCTTTTACTCATATATTGTCCTATACACTACACAGGTATTTAAATACACTTTATTGAGAGGAACGTGTTTTTAAAAATGAAGAATATTCATGATGAGACTTTAGAATTTCCCTAGTGATATTTAACTTCCAGTGCATTGCAACTAATAGACATTGTGCAACTACATATAAAGGCAGAATATGTTTAGTTATGTTTCTAGTTTCCTATCAGTTTTCCTCTTTAGAGGACTAATTTTTTTTTTGCTTCAAATAACTTATTTGTAATCAAGTTCAACATCTGCTCTTCCCTCTCTTTGTGTTCTGCAGAGAATTAAAATGTTGTGGGAGGGAGGACATCCCCTACAACCCCTATCTTTACTTTTTGTAGAAACCACTCCTACCTTTACTTTAGTCCTGAATTTGAAGTCTTTGGCCAGGATACAGAGCTCTTCCAGACATATCTCTTCAGAAGTCAGCTGAAGGTTGCAAGGTATTCATCAGTGACCCAAGTCCTGTGGCAAAGCTCTGACCCTAACTGAGGGTGGTGAAGTTGCAGTGGCTTCTTGGGTTTTCCAGTAACAAAGGCAAGGTTCCATTTTCCATGTTTTTTCCTCATCCGATAGGGTATTTCTGTCACAGACAGTAGGAGGGAAATACTAACTCCATGTCAGGTGTATCTACATCACCAGGTTAGTGCCCTGAAGGGGCTCTGCTTGTTGTGAATTCACCAGCATCTGTAGCTGATATCTTGCAGTATGCCACCTAGGAGATCATTGGTGGCTCCAAGCAGTTTCTCTCCTGCAGGGACCAAGGCTAACTCACACACAGGGGTGCAATCCAGAGTACTCTGCTTGCAGTGTGGATGCATGGTCTCCCATTAACCAGCTCTTTATGCATACTGAGAACATGCCTTGGACTGGCTGATGGAACAAGCTTCATCACAGATGGTCCCGGGGCCATAGTCTTTCACAGTAAATAAAACTCAGTGTTTTCAATCTTTGCTCTAGACCAGTCATTAATGCAGACACACTCATGTTGTGGTGAGCAGAGCCCGCCCTAGGCAGCGATCGGTGTGCGGAAGATCTCGCAATGTAACGGAAAGCTTAGACTGCCCACGAAGAGTGTTGTGGGTGTGGCTTAACATATATAAGCATTTGCAGTGACACAATAAACGTCATTTGCAGCATCCTTCATATTGAAGACTATGTCTGTGATGGTACCCAACGGTAGAGATTGGGTGGCATCTTTCCTGGGGATCGGGTGTCAGTAACGACACACTCAAGTCTGGTTTTGTGGGCCAGACTCACCACACTTCAGTTAATTTCAGATGGTCACTTCCATCACTGTAATGATAGAGCCACAAGAAGTGTTTTTTTTCCCAGCACTTCACTGTGGTGCCAGAGCAGTCTTCCATATTAGAGTTAGAGAACTCTTCAAATCTCACTCTTCAGTATTTTATTATTTAGAAAGTGAACCAGAAGTTTTATGAAAAATGTGTATCTCTGGAAACATGGGACACACACATGGTCTTTTGCCCTAATTTTATTCTTCTTAAGGCTTTTTAACATATCTTATGAAAGTCACATATTAGCTCCACATGCTTTTATTCCTTTATTATTATGTCACAAATGCTTTTATTCCTAAACACCTTATCCTACACACTTCTGTAATTGAGAAGTTGAGTATACTGATAACTGCAAGTGCAAAGAGTGAGGACTCTCCTGGGAGAGATGAAAGTTGTGCTCTGTTAGCTCCTGATGATGAATCACTATCAAGTAGGGAAAAAAATTTAGTCACTTTATTAAATTTTCACACACACACTGTTTTTAATTTAATAACTATGTAAGTACATATGAAATATGTAAATTATTTTGGAAGAGAATGAAAACTACTGTTTCAGAAAATAATATTAAAAGTTATGTTACATGAATCATTTTTCTTCAGTTTCTAGATTTCTAGTTGCTATACTTGAAATTATTGACAATGAACCCCTGCAAAGGATGTATTTACTTGTCTTTATAGTGTTGTTTACTAAAATGTTTGTATGGCAAAGGAAACCCTGACATGAAAACAGCCACTACATTTCCATTTTTGAACATATGTGTTGTTGATATGCAGAAGTTGATGTACCTTCAGACATTGGTTGTTAGGAGCTAGAGAAAGTGAGTTTCATTAAAGTTTTAATGTAACCTGAGTTCTGTTTGTTCAAAATTAGGAACAGATTCTGTCCATGGAGATTTCAACTTATAGACTTTAACACTGAAGAGGCAGCAGAAAGTTGGAAGGGTGTTTGGATCATTGCTTTGAGACAAAGGTTCTTGAACTACAGTCCTTAAACTCTGGGCTGTTGGTTTCACTCCTGAGTAGCATAACAGGGTTTCTTTTTGCCCTTCATCACAAATCCTAATATTTTCTTTCCTGACCTATAGGTAGTAAAGTAAAAGAACAACCACAACCTTCCAAAAAAAGGGGCAGAAATAAGCAATGAATCACTCGGATCCTTCAGTCTTACAGAGCAGCATCAATTCTCAGCTTATCACCTTTCATTGAATGGGAATTCAAAAGAAAAAAAGTTTCTATGAGACAATGGGATAAGAAAAATGAAGGTAGTGTGGGCAGTAGTAGTTTCTGCTCTCATTCTTAGCTGCAGATATTTAGTATTCTACCCATACTTCCAGTCTTTTATCCTGCCTGCCTCCTGTTTCTTGTTTTCCTGGCATTCAGCCTCACTTTGGCTGAGCTGATAAGAGACAGCTGGTGCAAAGACTCATTTACATCTTTCTCCAGCTCTGCAGTGACTCAATGTAGTAGGTAATAGCTATGGAGGTGGAAAAACTTAGGATAAGCTAAGATCCTGGAGGAAAGGCAAAGAAGGAGAGAACAATTAGAGATAGAGAATAAAATCAGCATGTGCTGAAGAAATGAATGCTTCTGAAAATACAGGGCAGAGACAAGGATTCCACTTGAAACCTTCAAAGGAGACTATTCTCTGCAAAATCTTCCAAAGAATGGGAGACTAGGTGTGGTGAAAGAGAAGCAGTTTATTTGGAAAAGATTCTTGGTTGAGGGTTTTTTAAAAATTTTTAAATCTTACTTAACTAATATTCATGAAAGCAACAATAAAGTGATGCTCTTATTTTTCAGTTTACATTTGTATTTGATATCAAAATAATAAATCTCAGTAAATCTATGAAACATATATAATGAGGGAGGAAAATGGAACATCTTGACATGTATAGCAATTTGCAGTATTTTCTAATCTGCAATCGTGTATTTTTGTTGTTTTAATTTTCTTTTATTGGCTTTTAAATGAAGAAAAGTATTTTAGTATGCCCACATTAATACTTTCTCTGTCTTGGGACCTATGCTTTGCCCCTTACTGTGTACTGTAAAAAGGTGTAATGGTTTGAAACCTGCTGCCCCTGGTGGGTGGAGATCTGAAACCCTAAACCAGGTACAAGCCTGAATGAAAGGGAAGTACACCTGTCCTATTCCCACTCCCCTTTTCCTGTCTTTGGGACTTCCTGACAAGGTCTATAAAAAGGGTGAGAAAAGCATGCCTCTTCCTCTTGCTCTCTCTTGCTCCTTTGACCTTCTACCTGGGCACACGCTGCTCTGCTGCTCCCTGTGCTACACGTGGCCGTGGCCATCTTGGAGACCTGGGCCTGATCTACAGACTGATTCCCTGCCTCCATCCATGTCCAAGGATTGTGCATCCAGCTTCAATCCACCTCAATCCAGCGAGATCCAGCACTGGGGAGCCTCAGCACAACATTAGGGTTTTGTATATTTGGAAGTTTAATCTTCCTTGCCTTGTTGTTCCTATAACCCCCCATGTCCTGTTAAACCCCTACCCTTCTTCCTTTCTGTTCCCTGTTAAATAATATATCTCATTTTTGTTAATTTTCAATTTGGTGCAAGGTTTTCATTACCCTTGCCTTCCTTATTTACCTCTCTACCTGGGAAAACTGAGGGTTAAGGGAGGTGGGACACAATTCTGCCTTCTAACCGGGACAAAAGGAATCCATGCATAGATGTTATTTCAACTCTTAAATGTGTGGAATCTATTAAGCAGCATGAATTACAGAAATTAATGTTGTAACAATGAAATAATACAGCCATATTTCTTCTGTATCTTAATGCCATTTTCCTGGATTGTTCATAGGAAGACTTGAATACCAAGTGCCTGTATTGGAATGTTTATGTCTAAATATTCATCATGAGTTTACTTAACAAATCAGTGCATGAGTTAGAAACATTTCTGATTCCCAGCTGATTGTTGGTGTCTTTACTTTTGACTGGTAATGTTTGGTTTTGGGATAAATGTCAGAAAAGTTTTTGAGCAGATACTGAAATTGATCCCTTTAGTATGACTAAGAATAAGCCCCATACTTAGCATGCTAAAATAGTGTACGAACATAAGAAATGCTCTCTGGTTCTGATCTAATGGTCCACCAAGTTCAGTGATAGTAAGGCATAATGTTTAGGGAAGGCACACAGGTCTGGCCAGTATCTTATACTCATTTTCCTCATACTTCTTCACAGTCATAATATTAATGATTCTTACTGTTCACCTGTGCATCTAGTTTGCAAGCCTTTTATTTATGAATTTGCCTAATCCTTTTTTGAAGAAGCTGATACTACCTACCTCCACAATTTCCTGTAGAAAGAGATTCCAGAAAATTTCTGCCCACTGTGCAAAGGAATACATTCTTTGACCTCTTTTAAATTGATATCCTTGTTGAGTCAATTTGGTGTTCTCTAGTTCTAGGGTCAGAGAATTGGGTGACTAAGTTCCATGTTCACCTGACCCACTCCATTTATGATTTTGAAATCATGGTCTCAACTCATTCTTCTTCTCTGCAAACTGAAGGGCACACAGTTTTACTTTAGGGAGGTAAGATGCCTTTCATCATGTCAGTTGCTGTCTTTGTGCTTATTCTGTCTTCAGGATAGCCTGAGATACTGAGTGGTGTTGTATGTACAAAAACAAAGACAGAAAAAAAATCTTTCTAGGGAAAGGTACTAATGTTTTTCATCAGGAGAGACAGACAGGAAAAAGAAAAACAAACAAAACCAAAACACAAAAACCCAAACAAAACAAAAATCTTGATATTTAATAGTCACTGTACCAAAAGCTGAAATTTGACAACACTGAGTGGGATTTGAAGAAGAGAACATACTAGAACAGAAATCTAGTTTTTAATTTTCCATGAAACCTGTACAAAGTATAAATGTGTAGTTATTTCAATTGTGCATAGGAATTCTTTTCTGTGGATAGGCGATATATTATTACTTGCACAATAAACAAAGCTGCAGATTTTGTGGTTGATCTGAATGCTCTTGTGCTGTGTCTGTGATAACTGTCCGCTATTTTGCTGCAGAAAATTTTGGAATCAGACGCTATCACACAACAACAGTAAATGTATCTTGCTCTCCACTGTAAAGTAGTAGTTCAGCAAGAGTGTAAATAGCCAGGATATCAAGAAAGCTTTTTAGAGCTATGGAAGACTATTCTTCTCAGAGACAGATATGAGTGTTTCTGAGGCTCCAGTATCAACTGGTAACAGTGAAAAAAGGCTCTTACACTACTCAGATTAATAGTTGCTGTTATGGAACTGTCATTATATAGTAATTGACATCCTAATCCCCCCCCAAATAAAATGTGCCTGGTAATTTTATTTAGTAAACAATTTCTAGCACAAATAAAATATGGTATGTTCACACAACAACAAGTGATTTTATATGTGCAGTCAGTGTGAGTCTGAAGAAACTAATTATTTCAATCACAATTATGTGTGGTTTAATTTTGTCAAAAACAGAGAAAGAAACACAAACACACACACACACACAAAAACTTTTCCAAAGTCTGTCTTCCTGTAATCCAAGACTGAAAGGAAGAAGAAAAGAGGGTTCTGCTATATTTCAAAAGACTTTGCTTTTATTTTTTTCTTGTAAAAGTATTAATTTTTTTTTAAGTATTTTGAAAAGTATTCTTCCTGTATGCAATATCTTCTCTGGACTTTCTTCATGAGTGAAGTTTTCAGTGATACTTCTGCATGATTACAATTCTTTCACAATATATCAATATGAATGGTGTTCCTTGCAACATTCTTTTAGCCTGTATCTTAACAGGCGAGTGTTGAGATTTATTAGGTGAAGATGACGTTTGGTCTTGTTATGTGATAGGGACTATTGTGTTCAGTTTGCTGAATGTATTCTAGCTATTTTACTTCTTAGGCAGATGTATGGACCTCTTGGTTTAGGTAATCTGTTTATTGTGCTTAGTTTTTGTTGGCTTTTATATAAACTTCTGGTGCTTCATGACTTATTTCGCTCAGTCTGAAACACAATCTTGACACCGTTTTAATGTTCATCTTTTCATCTTCATCAGTATTAATAGGATAAGTTGTGATTTTCTCCTATACTGATGAAACTACGACATCAGGCCCTTTTTTCCTATTTTTTGCCTTAGTTCCTGAAGAGAAGCGAATTCTGAATAGCACAAGAGGCTGATAGGCAAGGTCTGAATTGCTGGTCCACCTCACAAAAGGCTAAGGTAAACCACTTTCAAGGCTATGCAAATATTTGTGATTTGCAGTTCCACTCCTGAAGTGTTAGTTTTATATGCTCAGTAGAAAGGATATTCACGTTCAAAGTGAATTGGGCAGGGGAAATAAAGAACTGCATCTGAGATGTGATATCCTTCAGGTAAAGATGTTCAAAACAATAAAAAATATGTTTGTTTTTTCTTGGTAATACAGTAAAAGATGGGTGCATTTGATTGGTCAGTCAGTGGATTATTGGTACAAAAAATCTCTGCATGTAAGTATTGTTAAAAGACAGGGCTTATATTTCATATACATTGACAACCTAGTGGCACAGTTACTACTATTATAATTTACTACACATCTGGAGAAATATCTTTGCAGCAGAGATGAATAAGAAGAAGGTCTGAAAATCTGTGTTCCTGATCCTTTTTTTTCCCTTTATATATACATTTTTTTCACAATTTTAACTTCTATTTGGTGACCTGTAACCTCATCTGTTTCCAAAAGCACTTCAATTTAAGAGCAGCAGTAACAGCAACAGGAATAGCAGAAGTAGCAGCAGCAGGGATTCTGCCTGTGTAGCTCTAAGAAGTATTTCAGTAATGAAAGGGATAATTGTGGCTCCCTGCCTCTGCTGTAATTGAAAATCTAGTATAGTGCCTTTTCCATTTAACTTTATTGCCTGAGTTCAAACCATTGTACAGGAGGGAAAGCTACACTAAAATAATGTCTCTAATGGTGTTTTCCTGGCAATTCATCAGTTTGAAACCTAGCATTAAAGTTAAAAGGTAGAGCAATTAGATATATTCAATTATTAAGAAGGCAAAGAAATACAACTATAAATTTAGTAATAAAAAAAGTACTGCTTACCAAATATTTACTAACTAGCTTTGCCTACCAGGCTATCTCTCATGATCTAGAAAACAAACAACATGTTAACACAGGGGTCCGGGTAATTTATGCTGAATTACAATGGATAAGCTTTTCACTATAGTAGTTGCAGTAACACATGAACAAAGTGGCTAAAGCTGTTCCATCCACTGACAAAGCACAATGTTAAATCTGTAAAGTGTTGAAGATTTTCATTTGCTATGGTCTTAACTGCCAATAAAGGCATGTAGTACATTGCACATTCTTTGATAATAACTATCCTCATGCAACATGGCTTTTAAAGTTTCTTATCTTTCTTCTGATGAACCGACAACTGAGTTTCTGTAACAGCACATATATGAACAGAAACACAATGGGTTTAACCTTTCTAAATGCTTCTGAAATATGTGCTCATTATTTATTCACTTGTATCTCTGTGAAAAAAGAGTAATTCTGAAAATAGGTAGTGACTGTGCATTTGAACAGGATGTTTACTGTCTTATAAGAAACTGTAGACACACAATACCAAATCTTCTAACTACTCTGACATGACATCCGTTGGCTTCTGTTTTCAGAGTAAAATCCGTGTGGATATTCTGCTGTGATGAATGCAAGTCCAGTTTTGTCCTTATTGGTACTCTGGTGGTTTTCAGGTAAATTTAATGGAGCTACTATGGATTTATCGCCTTTAAAAGTAGAGGAAAAACTGCTTTTGTATTTAATGCATGGGAATAGAGAGAGTTACTTGATGTTTTGCGGCAGCAGGCAAAATAAGAAATGCAGGGAACTAATCTTCAAGAGCATGAAATAAGGAGCTATCAACAGTCATACTCATCCTCTTCTGCCTTAATGAAAGGTGGCAAAGCTCTGTTTATTTTTTGTGTTTGTATATTTTATTAGCTACTAAGTGAAGGAAACTGTTTTTAATGGTTTAATATTTCTAGTATGTGCAAGTAGATGGGAGACTTTAATTTAGACTTTCCATTCTAAATCAGTTAAAGGGTTTTTGAGGCATCCATACATGTCTAATTCACATCCTGTGAAGAGTCAGTCATCTTATGATAGTGGTAAAAAAAGTCATGGAAAAGCAGATCTGAAGACAAAAGAGCAGAACAAATTAAGGTCTCAGTGTGATGTGATGGAGAACTGACTAAATTAAAATTGTGAGGATTTCATTATTATGTAGTTTAGTCAAAGCTAGAGGTGTAGATTTGTTTGGTGTATAAACAGAACAGGGAAATGGACAATGTTAACAAATAATTATTTGGGTTCAAACTGATCTGGATAATGTGAGTGTTGCACAAAACATTTATATGTACTGGTTGGTTGTGCTGTAGTACTCTTACTCTTGTGAATGGTTAACAGATCTAAAAACCAAAATAACTATTGGAATATACATTGAAATAAAGTAACAGAAATAAGGAAAAAAATGAGGAAATTAGATATTTGAACATAAACACAGTTTAAAGAAACACTAAAAATGAGATATTCTTCCAGATGTAGCTGCTAGACACATGAAAATTTAACTAAGATAATAAGCTATAAAGAAACAGAAGTAACACTTTGGCAAAAAGTTATATGATAAATATTTTCTCTTTGGATTGTTGATGCACTACTGCTATCATTTGCAAAAACACTTGTGTTTAACAGACTTCTAAGGAGGACATGAATAAAAAGAACCGTCTTATTTCAAAATTTGCAATTCAATAAATAGTCCTAAAGATTTGTAATAAATATTTCAGAGAATAAAAACAGATTTAAACTACTCGATAAATCAAAGAGTGCTAAATTAGCATTATGTATTTATCAGGTTTTCAGTAATACAAGGAGTCTGAGTATTTGGTTATGTTTAACATTTTAGTCATCTATTATTTATTTATCTATAATTTTAGTTATCCATTATTTAGTTATTTTATTATTTAGTTATCTATCTGTAACAAAATGTTTCATATTTGTACAAGCTATTTTGCCTCTTCACAGCTTTCTGTAAATGGTTCTGTTGAACAACCCAGTTCTACTTGGATTATACTTTATATAGGTCAGTTGATGAGAGCTTTCATTGAAAGCTTTTCAATTTTCAACACTGAAAATAGCTAAATACTTTCTTGAAAAAAAAAAAAAAAAAAAAAAAAAACAAACAAACAAACAGATTTTCTCGACTATTCCCAGTTTCCATTAAATCTGGAAAAAAAAAAAAAAATCATGATTGTACAGCTAAAAATGGGGACCTGAAATATGGTTGTGTACCAGGTGAACTAAAATATTCTCAGTTTTATAAAGCAAGTAAAAGTGACCAAATAGTAGAAACATTTCAAATTCGTTAGAATTTGAACTGTTAGGAAGCTTTAGCTTTCCTTCCACAATAGAATGTAAAAGGGGGGAAAAAACTTGGTTTAAAAATTTTAATGTAATTCTAGAACTATTAAGTAAGAAAGTAATTTCATAATATAGACACTGATTGAAAAGAAAGTTTTGTATATGTACTCATCAAAGTATTTGCATATCAAACTAGCTGAGGAGTTGAGACAGCTGTAAGGTACATGACAATTTTCCCCACTCACCAACAGACAAAACAGAAGCTATTTTGCCACCATCATAAGTGTGATGGTTTTTTCTTGGCAGTCTGTGATTGTTGTGGGAAGAATCTATCAAAAAAATAAGAAAAAATATAAAATTATACTCAATATAGACGGAAATTTGAAGAATATATGCTTAATATCAAGGAGGAGAAAACACTGGTTTCTAGGATAAACTAGACAGGCTGGAATTATATTTGGGATTATGATTGTGTTCATGTTGTGCGTAGAAACAAGACAGGATTGGATGTATACACACACTATACAAAGGCTGTGTTTGTTTCAAGACGTGACCTGAATTGCAGATTGGTTTCTATTTTAAATGTGTGACATTTTCTTAATCTATCATTTCAACTCTGGACGTGCAGTTTCAGTCTTGGTGGGAATAGCACAGTTAAAAAATGCACATAATAATAGGTATACTTCCTTTATTCTGCAAGGTGTGGAGGTCAAAAATGTTTATGCTGGATGAATGCTTGCAAAGTTGTGTTTTCCCTAATGGAATGGCTTTTACAGCTGAGATTGGTTCAGCTTCATGACATTCAGAAATGCATCAACACATGTCATATTCTTCACAGCCAGATATGTTATGATTGTGTACTGTAAATTACTCTGCAAACACATAGGTATAAAAACTTGTAAAATTTTATAAATGATAAATCAGAAATTAAATTATGGTATATTGTGACCATAAAATACAAAAATATATCTAGGGTGAAAAAAATCACTGATAATTATAATTTTGTAAATGATTTTATTTGTTCAAAAGAAGATCATTCTAATAAATAAAATTAGTATTATTTCATCAGGCAACTCACATATACATAAATCATTAATAAAATGAAAATTCTATTTTCACAAAATCACACTGGCAGAAGCCTTTTTATCTCTTGACATAATCCAGATGAACGTTAGGGATTCTCTACCTTCTTTCAGTTCATAAAGATTATGTCTTCAGCTATGTGAGATCATGAAGCATGTGTTGGAATTATTGTACAGTGCTTGCACTTGCTTACAGTGTTGGTAAGGAGTAGTAGTCACAGGAATGGATAATTCTGCCAAGTATCCTCTGACACGATTAATCATTATTGCTTATTTCAGTAAACGACTAATTTATGTTGTCAGAGATTTACTGCCTGCTGTTTGGCATGTGACAAAGTGATTCTAAACTGTACTCTCTGAGTTACTTGAACTGCAGCAAGGCTGGAGTAATTGCAGTGGTTGTGTAAGTGGAAAGTCAATGGAAACTTTAAAGATAAACACAGAGAAGGGCAGAGGGCTCTGGTTTTGGTCTGTGTATATGATGCTGCCATACCTGTGTGTATCTGCAAAGAAATCCTAATAAACTGAATATAAATGTTTCACTTATTCTATTTTGTTTAAATTCAATTATAACATTCAATCATACATATCAACTTTTTAAAAGTACAGACTACCAGGAACAATTATCTGTTGATTCAGGCAACTCTTTGCTAAGAATTGGAAGGAAAACGTAGAATCAACAATTGCTACTCATACCTATTGAAGTGTGTGTTGAAGTGAAGAATGTTAGGGTCAGATACAAAGAGAGAGATTTCCCCATACTGTCCATGTATTCAGCTTTTCCCACTATGCTAATAAAATATTGAAAGACATTCTATACAATAAATGCTAAACATCAGCTTCTGTGCTGTAATTACATCAATAAAGTTTTTTGACCAATACACACTAGATCAACTTGATCATATACCCACTTTTGTGCTGTGTAACCTTGGCTTGTTCTTTGAATTAGTACTCGAGAAACACAGTGTGACAGCATTTTCTATCTCAGTTCATTCAAGTCACATTTCTAAAGTCTTCTTCTGTAGCCATAATGGACAGACTTTTTCATTTAATGTGCAAAAGGAGGAAAAGCATGCACAGGAGAATGTTATTCACTTTCACCTACAGAGGAGAGCACTGTGAAGAGAAGAAAACAGAAATTCAGATCTCTAGCTAAATACTGTAAGAATTGGGATAGAATCACCAGATCCAGAACCAATGGTTTGTTATGGAAATTTCTTCTGGGGAGATTTTTTTTTTTTTTTTCTGGAAATGTCATATTTTTGTGAATTTTGTAAGACAAAGAGGAAACAAATGCATCCAAAAAGTAAACTAACTTTCAATGTGTCCTTTGAAGTTATTGTGATGAACTAGTAGTAGAACCCCTCACAGAGAACCTAGTTTTGACCAGCAGAAGCCCATATTTTTCCTCAAACTTAACTTCTACAATTTGACACCTACGGATATTGCCCCAAACAATCTATTACCATATCCAGTTTTTCCATTCTAAAGTGAAATCGATAATCCTCACACAAAGGTTGAAACTAATCCTAAAGTATGCTACTGAAGTTGCTAAACCCCTCTCTATTAT
>NW_008591113.1:0-5253 GCF_000691845.1 Merops nubicus
CTCCAGCCTGTGCAGGTCCTTCTGGATCACTGGTGCTCTCTACACTGTAAGGACAAGGATTTGCATCAGGAAGCCCAGCAGAGCCTGGCAGGATCTGGCTCATGTCTTGAGCCAGAAATCAGGGTGATTTTGTCCAGCCCACCCATACAGACTTCACGCTGTCCCTTTTCCAGCAAAGCTGGACAGTGTCTGAAGCTGGGAGCGAGGAAGGGCAGCTGAAGGTGGCCAGTGGGGTAGCTGGGCAGCACTGTCACCATCACCAGCAAGGCTCAGACGTTCCTCTTACCCTGCCCAAGCCACGTCCCAGCAGCCCCATGGGTGCTGATCCCCACCTCCATCCCCATCCAGCGCTCCAGCGCTCAGCTCCTCGCTTTCCAGAGCGATCCCTTTCCATCAACCTGCTGGCTCACGGGGGGAAGTTCCCTGTCTCGTCTGTTCACGCAGAACCAGCTCTCAGGGAGTGCCTGGTGGAGCTGCAGGGCCTTCGCCTGCTCTGGGTGCATTCAGACTTTTCCCTGGCATCCGCCGGGATGGCCGTAAATCTCCGCTACTGCCTCCAAGTCGAACATTTCCTCCGAGCCCCATTATTAATTCTCTGAAAGATCCCATAAACCCCCAGATGGAAAAATACAGAGATATTTGCACATGTGCCGTAAAACACATTGCCCATCTATTTCAAATGGATGTGGCAATATATAAAACATACTTAGGGCATGAGCCAGGTTTCACGGTATTTAAACAAGGCGGCATGATGTAATTGGAATTTACAGTATAGGAACAGATTGAAGCTGGGACTTGGTTGCATACCATATATCTTCGATCTCCTGAAGATTTGGCCCGCTTTATAATGCCAAATGCCTTTTGTACTTGTCACCTATATTTTAAGTGGATGAACAGCTCCTTTTGTGAAATATAATGGTTGGAAAATTTTTATTATTTTTTTTTTCCATCTGAATTTTGCGGCCTCTCCAGGGAGGAGAAATCTGCCCAGTCCCCCTGCAAACAGGGTATGTTCCTGGGGACACAAGTGGCTCAGCTTCGCTCCCCTTGTCCCCGTGCCCAGATGGCTCCTGTCCCCGGGCAGCACGGTGCCACCACCTTTCCTGCCCTACAACCTCGAACCCCACCCCAGAGGCTTTGTGGAGTGGGGTAGGTGTGAGGACCTGCTGCCCACAGCCACTGGTGCCTGGGCAGAAGAGGGTGGTGAGCTCCCAGTGCTGCCCCTCACGGGGAGAAGAGCAGCCAGCGCTCCAGGTGCTCTCTCAGGAGTGTGGGCAGGAGGTGTGCTGGGCAGGAAGCAGCCCCTGGAAGAGCTTGTATCCCCAGATAAAAGGTGCTCTGGCAAAGCCTGACAGATCATAGAATCATAGAAGCATTTAGGTTGGAAAAGGCCTTGAAGATCATCGATGTCCCCCCACGTCCCTGCAGCCCCCTGAAACCAGCACCTGGGGGAGTTGGGAGCGATGACATGGTAACAGGAGAGCTGGGGATGCTCAGAGGCCACCACCAACAGCACTGTCCCCAGGCCATCCCATCACCAATGCAACCACCTCTTGCCAGGACAGGACGGGCAGATGGGCACAGCAAAGCTGGCAGCCTGGTTCCTCCCAGTAAGGTCCCAGTTTCTCACCCCCTCCCTAAGCTGCTGAGATTGCCTCATGGTGCTCACCACTGTAGAGGATCTCCGGGGAGATGAGAGGCTCCAGGGGGGCCGTGGCCAAGCTAGTCCCTGCTGCCCCTCTTCCCTGCCTCGCCTGTGCCCTTGCCATGGCACCAGCCCAGCAGAGATTGGGGCCTGCACCCCAGCTTGGGAAGATAGTACAGTCCCGTGGTCAGGGCAGTGAGACGTAACCACGGGTCCTGCCCAAGGGACAGGTGTCTCCCACAGCCTGGAAACCTCCCAGGGTTCCCTCAGCCGAAGGGAAAGTCAAAAAGGGAAAGGGAAAAGATACCAAAGCATAACCATGGAAATTTTGCTCATAAACAAGCCGGTGACTCCATTCCAGCCAGTTGCACTGGAGGGTTGTGGGCACAGGACTGACAGGACCCTGACCCCCAGCCCACAAGTGTCAGTGTGCTGTGGGGCTCTGGAGAGGCTGTGGGCACTCAGAGAGGGGCTGAGTAGCCCATCTGCAAGCCTGGGGCATCGAGGAGGTGCCAGGAGCAAGAGCTGCCCATGCCTGCCAGATTCAGGCAGGGCTGGTGGACCTGGTCTGGCCAAACTCACTGTTCTTCTCTCCACTCTCATCCAAGCATCCAGGGGTTCTGGATAAGAAATTTTTGAAAAATGAATTCATCAAGTCCTTCTCTTCCGGCAGAAGGAAAAGCCCTCCAAAAAATGTCAGTTAGAAATAATCCGAGTGATTTGTTTGGAAAATTTCGAAGCGCAGGTCCTCCTGAGAGCCAGGATGGCCTCTCGGCCCCACTCTCCCGAGCCAGGAACCAAGAGCCAAGACCCAGGGCAGGAAGCCTAGAATCTCTCATAGCCACAGCTCAAGCTGGAGCCCAACAGAGCCGCAGGCCACCTGCAGCTGAGCCAGGACCTGCATCCCAGGAGCCCACCTGGAGCCAGAGGTCTCCAGACACGGGGCTCCAGCCTCCCTAGGGCTGGATGGGATGCTGAGGGAGGGACAGTCAGCTGGCTCAGTCTGGGCAAATTGGCTTTTTCAGGGGGTAAAACCAGTTTGATTGGGAATTTTCTGACCAGCCCTACCTCTCAACCATCAAGCATGATTCTGACCATGGACAAGACACAGAGGCTGGTGTATGGAAGGTACTGGTATGGAAACCAGGTCAGCTCTCCTTGACAGTCGTTGCACAGATCATGCCAGTGACAGAGTCTGAGCTGCCATCTTGCAGGGCATTTTCCTGCTCCACGCTTAATTCCTCCTCATGAACAAGCTGAACTGCTCTGCAGAATTGTGTTAGCAGCCATTTGTTAGCTGGGCAGTACTTGTGGTTTCTCTAGACCTCAAGAGACCTCTGTCATTTTCTGAAGGGCTCTTACAGGTCTCTGAGGGTTTCTTGTGAGCTTCAAGTGTGTACAGCACAGTGAAAACTCCCCAACAAGGTTGTGTGCGTGTGCACTTCCAGCCCTCAGACCTCTTGGAGACCCAGCTATCAGAGGATGTTGAACATCAGCTCTTTGAAAGTCAGGAGCCTTTCTGTCACTGTCACGCGGGAGGCTCAACGGGAACCACTTCCAGCGCTTGAGACCTTGGACTTCACCAGGCCAAAGAATCAACCTCACTTACTGCTGAACTTTTGGCGCCTGGCTGCCTGTGGTGGGGCGTGTCCTGCAGAGCTGTTGGTGGAGGAGCTGAGCACCTCATGCCCAGCACTGAGTCAGAAGTGCTGGTGGAGGTGCCTGGATCCCCGGTTGCTCCGGGGTCGGTGGCAGGTTTCTGGCACGGGTCAGATGACGTAGAGCTGTGTTCTGTCTCTTAATGGCATATTTCTCTGAGACAATCTCTCCCAGGCCTGTGGGAAGTCATCCAGTGGATGACCATGGATGCCATCAGGTTGCTTCTCTAGACTGACCGCCGCAGTCACCCAATATTTTGGGTCATTAATTCTAAAGGGAAGTGGAAGGCAGCAAAATGAGCTTTTCTCACGCTGCCCTATGATGCTGTCGTCAGGGCACGGTGACAGAGGTAAGAAGAGAAGAAAGCAGAACATTTAAGCCAGAACATTTAAGGCCTATGGCTTTACCTAAGGAGCCTACAAAGCCCCGCAGGGAAGGGAGGAAGCTGCCAGAGGCTGGGAGCATCCAAACTCAGGCAAAGCAGCTCTGACAAATGGATGGAGCTGGAGGTGATGGCTCAGGAGGGGATAGTGTAGATAATGGGAGACAGGCACCGTGCTGGCAATTCTCTGCCTGAACAGATTACAGATGGAGCAGCACTAGGACACCAGAGATACGTGAGGCTCTTGTCTGCATGGCACCCAGTGGGCACCAACACTGGCAGCCTGAGTGGCACAGAGCAGATCTTCAGCAAGAGTCGAGAACCATGGCAAAGCAGCAACGTTTCTGCATCTCTGGATCTTTCTTTCACATTCCCACCACCCTCCTCCATCTTTCTCTTATTCACCTCTCTCGCCTTTGACCTCTGCCCTCCTCCCAACAAACTTTCTCTTTTCCCAAGTTTCTGGCTGTTTGGCTGCTGCTTCTCCCATTCCCGTCAGGGATGATAAATCACCTCTTTGGATGAGCGTCATCAACATACCAGATTCATCCTTCTTTTGACCTCCTCGGCTCTAAGCCACTGCCAGGAGGTAAGAACTGGACCAAATTAGGCTGGAGAGGAGATTGTCAGTCAGCCCAGGGAAACAGGAACCGGCCCATGCCCCTTCCTCCTCCAGTCACGAGTCCTGCCCTCACCAGTCCTGCACGTTCGGTGGAGATGGCACAGCCCCCAGCCACCACGCTGGGCATCCAGCTGGGGCACCTCATGCTAAAGAGATAGCCACGTACGTGTGCCCCTCTCTTTCTCTTCATCTCCCTTACCTTGCTCCCCCCTTCCCTCCCCTAACACACATCTGCTCACACAGTTCCAGAGAATTCGTTTCATCTCACCATTGAGCCGTTTATTTCTTTCCAGAGAGTTAAAAGCCTGTCTCCCTTGATTTAGTGAGTCAAGAGTGGCTGGGAGGGAGGGGGGAGAAGAAAAGAATGAAAGAAAGAAATAAAATAATGAAAAAAAGGTCTTGGGAACATCTGGAGTTGCTCTTAAGCAAGACGCAATATTCTCAGCCAGATGTTGAGTGACCGACTTCTACTTGGGAAACGTCAACATGTCAGATGTTGAAATCCCACCCGACACCACCTTCCCTTCCCTCCCTGCCCCTCTTCACCTCCTCCCTGTCCCTCTTCGGTCGTGCTGCCCACGTCACCCCTGTGAGATGGCACTGAGAGGATGGGGCGGTTTACCTGGCACCTTGGTGAGTGTCACCAGGAGGCACCAACATGCCGAGCTTGTCACCTGGAAACAACTGCAGCACCAAGCAAAGGGGCATGGAGGGCTCGGATGAGCTCACAATGCTGCTGGCTGTGCTGGGTGAGGCAGAGCCAGGCAACAGAGGTGGCATCTACAAGAGGTTTCAAAGAGCGGGGAGTAGGGCTGCAGCAGGACAGCGAAGCCATCTGAGATCTCTGGCAGCAAGGTTTTCCCAGCAAGACAAAGACAAGACCATTCTCCATCCCTGGGTGAACCCAGCTGAGCAGACAGCTGCCAGAGAGGCAAGAAGGGCACA
>NW_008591114.1:0-271 GCF_000691845.1 Merops nubicus
AACCCCTGGGATTTCAGCAGGTCCCTGGGATCCTGACCCCAGGATCCCTGCAGGACCCTGGAATTGCTGTGGGACCCCAGGATTGCTGTGGGACCCTGGGATTGCTGCCTGACCCTGGGATCTCTGCTTCACCCCGGGATCCCTGCCCAACCCCAGGATCACTGAGGGAACCCGGGATCACTGAGGGACTCTGGGATCACTGCGGGACCCTGGGATCACTGCGGGACCCTGGGATCGCTGAGGGATCCCGGGATCACTGAGGGACCCAGGG
>NW_008591114.1:608-1383 GCF_000691845.1 Merops nubicus
ACCCTGCTGGGGGGGGCAGAACCCCGGGGGTACCCTGGCAGGAATCATCCCCATTTCCCCAGGCCTGATCCATAAATCCGGAGGCAGGAGCCGTTCCCCCAGGGGAGCGTTTAGCCGGGAGATGGGCTGAGGAATTTCCTGGGCACACGAGGCTGGCACCGGCTGAGTTATTCATGAGAACTTTTTGACAGATCTGCCTCTCCATAATTTATGCCTCGCAGCGTTTAGTCGGGGTCACCCGTAAATAATTCACTCCTCAGAAACTCCAGGAGCTTTGACGAGAGGCTGAATTATTCCCTCACCCCCTATTCGGGGCCCTAAATACAAAACCCGTGATGCCCTGGCCACGGAAATGCCCCCGGCTCAGGGAGGGGGCAGGGGGCTGAGACTCAGGTCTCGGGGGAAAAAAGTGCTGAGCCCCAGCTGGGTGCAGGGCTGGTGCCAGGGGGGGCTGCCGGACCCCCCCACGGGCTGAGGTGGCCTCTGGGAGGAAGAGGTGTTGCCGGATTTTGGGGGCAGCTCAACCCGAGTTTCACTTCACATCCTCGAGGAGCTTTTGGTGGAGGGATCTCGGGGGTGCCTGGCTGGGGAAACTGAGGCAGGGGGAGGCCACCGTTCTCAGAGCCCTGAATTTGGGCTCCTCGCCACCACGGGGGTGGTCCCTGTGGAGTTGGGGGTGCTGGGGGGTGGGGGTCAGACCCCACTCTGGGCCCTCGCCGACACCTCGTCCCGTGGCCGGGTGGCTTTGTCCCTGGTCACGACATGGATGGCGACC
>NW_008591115.1:0-2430 GCF_000691845.1 Merops nubicus
TAGGAGACATGTATTTCCAGGATATGTCGCAAATGTACAGTAGTGAAACACGCACGAGTTCTACCTGCACAGAGCAAAGGCAGACGGCAGTGTGCCCTTCTCTTGAGCACACACCCAACACCGGCACAGCTCAGCCCCTGCGCGGGACTGTGGCAGTGGTTTCTGCTTGAAAGTCTGTCTGAGAGTCATGCCTGCTGAGTTATTTGACACGTGAACTGGGTTTGGAAGCGAAACTGGGACGTGGAAGTGCTATACTGCTTTTCCCTGTTCTCCTCCTCTGGGAATCACAGAGATTCTCTTTTGCTTCATTAACATCCCCCCCCGAGGTTACCCTCTACAGAACCTGTCAGCTACGGGAAGTGCATACTCTTGGCATTCACGTGCTGAGATGTGGCTTGTGGCCACTAACAGCTCTCCTGAGAGGGCTTCTTGGTGCCTTGAAGGATCAGTGCTGAAGCAGATGCCCTCTTCTGGTGCCGCCACTTGGCCCGCCGATTTTTAAACCACACCTAGAAAGTGCAAAACAAGAGAACTTTTGCATTTCATGTGTGAGTTGGAGGAGGGCAGGTAGGTACACTTCTGGACTGTGCAGTGTAGGTTGTAGGCTACTGCAATACGTTTCCCAATATAAAATTTGGATGCAACATTTAATCAGTCCCTTCCCTGCAGTCTTGCTCAGGATGACACTCCCTCCCCAGCAAATTCAGAAATCATAAAGATCCCATAAATCAGGAATATATGTTTGCGTGCAGGGGATGAGCAGAATTGGACACGTTTGTGTGTATATATAGATGATTCTAGGAGACACAGAGTGTGTGAGTTTATGGGAGCAGATCCTAGAACAGATCAGGCCAGCAGAACTGGTTTACACTCTTCCATTGCTTGCCAAACCTAAACTGCATTTTTTGGAATACCCAAAAACAGTTTTTGACATGAGGCCCTGTGTCTGCAGCTCCGTGCCCTGGTCTGTGCTCCCAGGGGGCTGCAGTGAACAGCACCTCGCCGGGTGGCTGGATCTCACCTCGACCCTCTCCTCCTTCAGGTGAATGCGGTTTGCCAGGTGCTCGCGGGTGATGACGTCCGGGTACTGGTTCTGGTGGAAAAGTGTCTCCAGGGCCTGCAGCTGCTCCTCGGTGAATATGGTGCGATGCCGGCGCGTCCGCCGCTGGATCTGGTGGAAGGTCTGCAGCTCGCTCGGGTCCCCTGCGGGACCCTTACACACCCTGACTGCCGAGTGCAGGAGCCGCATGGGCCAGGGGAACCGGGCGTCTGCAGGGGAAAGGCACAGCGGCAGCGTTAGGGCTGGGGCACACGCGCCCGTCCTGCTCAGGGCAGCTCAGGCACAGGTTGCATCCCCGCGACCCCCACGACCCCCGCGTGGTGTTTGGAAGGAGGCGGCCGGCCAGCTGGCGTGGGTGAGGAGCTGCATGGCCACCACGCAGGCGAGAGAAGGGCTTAGGGCATCACTCTGGGAGAAGTGGGTGGGTGGGGAGCAGTGCTTTGTTTTCCTTGGTTTTTTACCATTTTCACTATGGCCAGCACCAGGAAATGGATGGAAACTTGTAGCCTGGCAAGAGCTATGTTTCAGTCCTGACACAGGACTTCTGAACTTTCAGGATGCTCCTGAGTGGCACTTTTAAGGATTTGCTACTTCTTTCCTTCCCCCCACCCCCCCAGATGCAGCAGTTTTGCTAGATGTATCCAAAACCTCTTTTCATTAAAGGACAAATGAGGTTCCCCAGGGCCCATGTGGTCAGGAAGCACAGGCACAGCTCTGCAAATGGGCAGCATGACCATGGGCCCCTACACTCCACAGAGAACTTCCACACCTGGAAGCATCATCCTTTTGAGCGTTTTACACTAAACCAGTAATACCCAGTAATAAATGGCACCTGCTGCTGCTTTAAAAACCCTGGTAGCATTGCAGGTAAAGGTGCCTGCTCTTGGGGGCCATGCTGAGAATGGGGCTCAGCTCGCTGGAGCTGGGGTCTGAGGCCACTGTGGTGACAGGGCAGATGCTGTATTGTCACTCAATGCCCAGGTTTTCCCCTCTGCCCAGCCCTGGCACCAGCTCCTCCACAAGCCGTACACCTGGAACCAAACCCAAACACTCACCCAGCCAGCTTGGCGAGTCCGGCAGGGAACGGGCACTCGTGTGAGCACAGCAGCAGCAGTTGCAGCCTGCCCCTTCCAGCTCTTCCTCTTCCTCCTCTTCCTCCTGCAGGGAGCTGGCCGGGATGGTCTCCAGCTCACACAGCCCTTTGGGTGTGCAGTCCAAGATGCTCCTGAGGCAGAGTGGGACCAGGACCGGGGGGCTCTTCTCTGCCGGGCTGGAGAGGATGTCCTCGATGCTGAATGGACATGGCTTCCTGAGGCCTCTCCTGCCAGCGTCGGCACCTGCCCCCGGCTCCAAAGACATCCTGTGCTGGC
>NW_008591115.1:2461-6535 GCF_000691845.1 Merops nubicus
CCCCAACGATCCCCTGGGCTGCCAGCACCAGCCGCAGGAGCAGGCGGCTCAGGATGAGTCGGGTTTGCTCTCCGTGAGGCAACTCTGGAGTGGGGGCTCGTGAGGAAAAAAGGCAGCTTAGGTAGCTTTCAAAATGGACTGGCAAAGGCATCCAGAATTGCTGCTTTGTCTTGGCGTTTCAAATGACTGTCATTCTCACAGATGAGCTTTTATTTTATACACAGGCACTTTTTCTCCTTCTAACCTAGCTGCTTTATGACTGAACCCACCCTAAATATATATATAGAGAGAGAGATATAATCCCTTTGGAAAGAAAACCGTAAACCCCCCTGTGAATAAAATAAATTCTAACTAATCTTGGCAGCTTTGTGAAGGGTTAGTGTGGATCTAAGATTTAGCTAATCCCACAAAAATGACTGGAGAAGGCAATCTGATTTCTCCATCTTGAGTGTAGATTTGAAGTGGTTATGATCTCCATTGTGCTACAGCCTCCGATCCAAGGAAGGGGGAGGATAGCTCTTCCCAGCCCGGAAATGGACCAGAGGATTAACTCCTTAAAAGAAGCAAATTATCCCTTTCTCTGGCCAAATGAAAGCTTTCCCATCAAAAGAGAGCTGTCATATCATACAATATGAGAGAAGAGAGAGTTCAGCTTAATAAAAAAATCATTTTTAATGATAGCACAGCCTTTGGCTGTGCTGCAGCTCTCCAGGAAAGGTTGGTTTATTTTCTGCTGCTAGCAAAGAAATTGTATTTTCC
Source organism: Merops nubicus (assembly GCF_000691845.1). Classification (NCBI taxonomy): domain Eukaryota; kingdom Metazoa; phylum Chordata; class Aves; order Coraciiformes; family Meropidae; genus Merops; species Merops nubicus. Next base: position 3,221 of record NW_008591115.1, read on the forward strand.
CTCCTTCCCCTTTCCCCCACCTCTGCTGCCCTAATCACAGATAATGCACATGCCTTGCATGTATCCAACATGCTCTTTGTAAGGATTCAAAGCTGTTAATAAATTAGATTACTGGCAGCTTGTGGCAGCTCTGTGGCATAGCTTAGTGGCATGCAGCCGCCTCCTGTACAGCTGAGCTGTTCCCCTGCTCAGCGTCGGGAAGGGGAGGGGAGGATTGCTGCCTGCTGCCTCCGTGTACAGGTCCCACAGCAGCCTGGGCAGGAACCATAGCTAATGTGTGGTTCAGCGAGGCCAGAGCAGCCAGGGTGGCTGCCTGGGGCAGCCAGGCTTCCCCAAAGCTTTGTCAGTTCAATTCCCAACTTCTTCTGTCCAGCAAGAGAAACTGGAATGAGAGTATGGCCAAGAGGCGTGACTCAGGACAGGAGAGGATGCCTGACACCAACCCTCTCAAGGGCAAAGACCTGGCAGATGGTCTCCATAGTGGGAGAGAGGACACCTTCCATCCTGAGTTTATAACTGAAATTATTAGCCAGGGTCAAAATAGAGAAGGTGTGGTTGAGCTCAGGTTGCATAGGAAAGTTTAAAACCAAGTTGTCTTGCCCTCAGTGTGGTTTAAGCCAAGTTGAGTAGCAAGTCTTCAGGAGCTCACATGAGGAACACTCTGCTGCTTGGCACTTCTTTGCAGGAGAGAGCAGCTACCAGTCCCGCTCGTGGTACACCAAGGAGACACAGAGGCACAGAGGTGAGTGCTACAAAACCACAGCACCTCAAAGGCACTTGTGGCAACTTGTGACTTCACACTGAGCAGCCCAGCAACCCCTCCAGCACTGTGAGCCAGTCTCCAGGACAGCCTCAATCCCCACTCCTTCCTTCCTCCTTGGCCTTGCTTTCTGCCTGCCCTTCCTCACCCTGCTGGTCTCAGGTGCTGGGAAGAGCTGTCCCATAGCCACCATACCTGTGACCGTAAGACTAGTGTCAAATCTCAGTTAAAACCAAACCCCAAGTTTTTCTTCCATCGCTGTATTTGCCTCTCTTCCAGCCATTGGCATCACATAAATGGCAACACACTCTATGGACCTTTACGTATTTGCTGTGGGTTTGAGAGGAAGACACCTTTGTAGCCTCCCAATCTGGACATGTTCAGTGCTGCCCTGCCAAGGTGTCAGCCCTCCAGGGAGGCACTGAGGATGCACTAATGCTGGGGATCATGGCAAACTGCTCCCAGCTTTTATGCATGTACCCAGATGCTGGCAGAGGAGATGGATGTGGGGCCAGGTTCTGCTCCTGTGCCGTGGGCAGGCACAGGATCCGACCCTTTCTGCTCTCATCTGTAATGGTCATACACCCGAAGCAGATTAATTCTCCTTCCCCATCCTCAACAAAGGACACCTTTTCCTGGCCTCCCCTGCCTCTCCCTGCCTTCCCTCCACACATGCACTTAGCCTATTAGGATCTCCACTGATTGCTTTCTTTCATTCCTCCTGTACCTTTCACTTCAAAAAATGGACTGGTAATACTTCTTTTATCAAAGAATTATGGGATTTAGGACCCAGATCTTACAAAGAGACTTTTGATAGCTGCTGGTAATCAAATCCCAATCGGCAGACACTTCTCTGCACCCTGTAACCAGAGAGGAATAAAGGAAAGGGATTATTGATGTTCTGTTTACTGAGCCTCCAGGAGATAAGATCGCTGGGCTATTTCATATTAGAAAAGAAAAGGAAAATAAAACAAGAAAGAAAAAAAATGCAGACAAGGGAGGACAATATAGATATAGATAAAAAGAAAAGAAACAGGCTCTTATCATTTTCTTATTGGTTAAGGAGATTCCAAAGCCATTATAGAGGATTAGCAAAAAGGTTAATCTGCTTTAGCCGTTCACTTGTCAAAAGTGAATTTATAGGGTTCGAAAATCCTTCCTATGGTGAAATCAGAAAAAAAAATCCCTCTCTCCCGCCCCTGCCCTTCCTTTCTGCAGGCAGCACAAAGGGATGGAAATGGGAGCTTTGGAGACCCTAAAACATTGGCGCACCCTCCCTTGCCTTGCCCTGCCTAGCTGCTAGCACCCTGGGAGCTCTGGTTTGGCAGCACTTTCCCCCACCCCCTCATCACCCATGTGGGGTAGTTGTGGGGCTCAAGAAATGGAGGAGCAGGTCTGTGGGATGTGACCACCTTCCTGTACTGATCTGCCTTGCCTGGGGTAAATCTTGCACTGTTTTGCTGCTTCATATTGGCAAAAGTCAGGGCAAGCCTGATCCCTGGCTGGATTTGGGCTTCCAGGATGATTTCTAAAGCAGAACAGATGTGGATGTTACTGGCAAATATTGCCAAAACCTACAGGTTGGGGCCTCTCTGTCCCCTAGTGCAGTGCTCACCCTGGGAGCCACACCTCAGTGTCCTCCTGGTCACCCAGCACAGACCCTGGCCCATCCCAGCCATGCTCTCCTGGGCTGCCTGTGCCACCAACTTGCTCAAGTGGCTGATGCCCATTTCTTGCCCCAGTGCCACTGTGAGAAACAACCCAGGGAAAAAAAACAATCCTTCAAGGTCAAAACCAGCAAGGACCACTTTCTTGATAGGTATTGGGTGAAGTTCAGTGGGATGCCTTAGTCAGGAGTTATACCTATGTTTAATAAGACAGAAATCATAGGATCATAGAATGGTTTCTGTTGAAAGTGGCCTTTAAAGGTGATCTTAAAATCGTGCTTGGTAAAATCATTCAACCCTGTACCAAGTGAGAAAAAGAACCCAAATAAAATAATTTGGATTTGATTACAATTAACATCAAATGTCATGATAAATCTGTTGTCTCCCCAAAGGCCATTCCACCTAACAGGAAGAAGAGTCGTCCCTCCACTGGCTGTTAGTGTTAGCAGTGATGCTGGCTATCTGGGATGCCGGCTGACAGGGATGGTGCCCGTGGCGTGGCAGGAGGACTGTGGGTGACCAAACCTCCTCCGATGCAATGAGGCACGATGGAGCAAGACAACTACTTCACTCTGAAGCGTTTCGCTTGGTATTTCGGAGATCTTACAGTCACCATCTCACGCTGTCCAGCTCTGTGCTCAGCAGCAAGCACCAGCTCCCCGGTACCCAGCCCGTCTGGGAGGCTCTCGCTTTCCTCCGACTCTGGAAACAGCTTCAGATGACGTTTCTAGGATTCCGAGTTGCTTTTGCACCCCCTGACCCGCAGCCTGCTGTGGGTCTGGCGTCGTGGCTGCTCTCCTCTCCGGGCTGGGGGTCTCGCCTCCTCCCGCGCCCAGCGGCGCCCGGAGCCGGAGCGGCGGGATCGGGCCCTGCTGGGGCTGACCGGCG
>NW_008591116.1:0-10656 GCF_000691845.1 Merops nubicus
CGGACAAGGTCCGCAGCGGTGGCGCCCCGGTAGCGGCCCTCTGCCGGGTGGGGCTGGCAAGGAACGAGCCCGCCTTCAGCCTTCCCTCTGGGGGCCGGGGAAGTGCCTCAGAGCTAAAGCAGAAGGAGCTGGGTTTGGGGGCAGTGCAGTGTGAACCCAGCTGGATCTGTTGCTCAGCTTGACTTTACATAAGCAGTGTAGCACCCGGAACTGAAAAATGCCTGAGCAGCTGGCCAAAGGGGCAGATGCCAGGTGCTAGAAAGAGGTGAGACTAACCTGGGTGGCACGGAGCTGGCTGTGGAGGGCAGCATCCAGAGCGCTGGTTTGGAAAGGGAAAGGCAACGTTAGCATCTTGGAGGAGGGCTGTAGTGCAGGGCAAAGTTTAAGGGCACGTGTGGGCTAGCAGTGAGAGGTACATAGGTTCCTGGGAGCCCCTTGTACCTTGCCTTGACAATTAGGGATTAGCTTAATTACGGCAGGAGTGAAAGGGAGGGAGTTGCGTAACCCTATCGCGGTTCCCCTGACCTCTTGCCCAGCTGCTGAGCAGTATCTGAGGGTGGGTTTTGTGCCCTGGCGTGCGGTTGGGTCAGAACTGAGCCCGTGCTCCTGTCCCCTGGCACAGCGGGCAGGGAGGCTGATGACATTGTCAACTGGCTGAAGAAGCGCACTGGCCCCGCTGCCACCACCCTGGCTGATGCTGCTGCAGCAGAGACACTGGTGGACTCCAGTGAAGTGGTTGTCATTGGCTTCTTCAAGGTAAGGTTTGTGCTTCCATTGGAGAAGCTCTTGCATACGTCTGGGGCCTTCCCTGTGCTCTGCCCCGTGGGCTCCTGACAGCTCTCCCTGGGTTGTGAAACGTTTGCTGTCCTGCCTTACTTGATCTTCCAGTTCTGACTGGTGAGCCCTGGGACGTTTGTGCCTCCCCTTGACGTGTGGTGTGTGAGACACCTTTCTTTATTCTCCAGGATTTGACATCCGAGCCTGCAAAGGAGTTCCTGTTGGCAGCAGAAGCTGTGGATGATATTCCTTTTGGGATTTCCTCTAGTGCTGATGTCTTCACCAAGTACCAGCTTAGCAAGGACGGCGTGGTCCTCTTCAAGAAGGTACCAGCTGGTGCAGAGCATCAGTGCTGTGCTGCAGCTTTCTGCCTCTTCTTACCTGTCCCCTAGTCAGTCAGAATCTGGTGAGAGCAGCACTGGACACAAACAGGCAGGAGATCCTGTGCTTGTTGGCCCACAAACCTGGAGGGAGAGGAGCAGGGTCTGCAGCCCCTTGGCAGGGTGGGGAGCTCCAGGTCCCTTTGCTGGCAGCAGAGGGCCCACAGCTGGCAGCCTTGTTGGTCTCCAGCCCAGTGTTGCCCTTGGGAAGCTGCAGGGCTTTGGGCCCAAGCTGTTGCTTCACTTGTTTCCCTGTTCCTCAGGCTTCTGGCTGCAGAGCAGTAGAGGTCAGCACAGCCTTTTAAAATATCTGTATCTGGAACTGGTGAGGGCTCCTGTGCCCTGCTTCAGAGGCCTGGAGCAGAGTGGGAGCCAGGTCCTGGTGGTCTGACATGATGCATGTCCATGGCTGACTGAGCAGAGTGGCTTTAACCATTCTCAGTATTGCCCCTGCTGCAGTCCTTTGATGCTGTCTCTGAGAGCAATTCTGTCTCACACTGTGGTGGGTTCTGTGGTTCCAGCAAAGTTCCTGAGGGGGTTTTGTGGTTCCAGCTGACAAGGCTGAGGCAGTTGGTTATGTGCAGAGAGATGCTGGCCATCCACAGAGCCAGAAATAGATTTACTGATGCTTTTGCTGTTAAAATCCATCAGTGGGATGAAATCCTAGATTTGAGGAAACACAGAGATCCCTGAGGTTGGTGGTGCTGCACACGTGGGTGTGGTGCAGCAGGACAGAAAGGTGCTTTGGACTCAGGCTTATTAAATCTGTAACTGCTCATTGCTCTGACCTGAGACAGGCTGAAGAGCTGAATGAGTTCTTCAGCTAAAATAGCCTGTTGTTCCACTGCACCTCTGGAACTGTTATTTCCATGGTGCCAGGAGCTTGTAGCCTTAAATTTTCAGTCATTAGTCCCTGGAGTTGGTATGACTGAGGGTGCAGGTGAATTACCTGGCTGACACGTTCAGAGCACTGGGGTTTTGCAGCTGGAGGAGTCAGGGTGGGCGCAGGGAGCAGTGCTGTGGTTTTGGGTGACCTACAGCCTGCCCCATGCTGCTCTGTGTGCTCTGTGCACCACTCCTGCTCAGATGCAGTAGCTGTTTGCAGGGGTTGTCACAGCTTCTCTTTTATCCCTTGCCAAACACTGAAGTACCAATGGAAATGCTTCTCCAGAACCAACCACCTCTCTGGGGCTGTGGGAACATCAGCCCTGGCTCCTGCAGGGCCCTGTCTGAGGCTGCTCTGAAGGAGCTGGGTGACACCAGGGCTACCAGCACCAGCTGGGTGCTTCCCTGGGCCTTCTGTTGTTGTCTGCACATTTCCTCATGTTCAGTGCTCTGCAGAATGGACTTGTCTCGATTTATCTGATGTGCTGTCTTCTAACCCTTAATTCCTCTGGGCTCTGGTACAGTTTTCTCTGCTTCTGAAGAACCAGGGCGGTGGCAGGACAAGTCATGAAACAGCAAAGGAATTTTCAAGCTATTTCCCATAATAGTAGCCAACTTGGGTACCTCTGGAATGAAAAGTAGCTCTGCACAGAGCAGCTTCTCTGTCGGGTGCTGGGGGTGGGAGGAGCCTTGGTGTGAAAGGCTGTTGAGGAGCCCATGGGTGCTGCAGAAGTGCTCAGCTCTGTGTGGAAGAGAGCAGCTGAGATGCCTTTCAGTTGGCAAAGGTTGCCTCCTCCTTCCTGTACAACTTCATGGTGGTGCCCTGAGAGTTTGCAAATGTCTGCTCCAAACCAAGGTGGAAGTGAGCACCACCAGTAACTAGGCACCAGGGCATAAGAACAGATGGTTTATTTTACCAACAGTTATGTTTTCAGTCTTTGACTCAGCTTTCTGCAGTTAGTTGGGTCTAAACAGAGGTTTTGTTTGGCTCATTCTCATCTTGCAGCCTGTGAGTTGTCCAGACTTGCAGAGACCCCCACATGACTGTTCTGAAGGTGCTGTGGTGATGTTTGATACCCCCTGAAGAATTTACAAAGTGAATTTCCAGTGCTGAGGGTTTGAACCATTCAGCCAAGGCCAGGTTCCTCCTACAGAGGGTTATCTCAGTCCACCCTCCTGCCTCTGCCAGAGCCCAGGCACTGCTCTGCCAGCAGCCTGTGTTGTCCTGCACATCCTCTTTAACCTTGTTGGTCTTCTGCAGCTGTTCCCTTTCCAGGCTGCAAGAGAATTCCCAGAATTCCAGTCAGAGGTACAGGTGAAGTCCTACTATAAAAAGGGCTCTGGCACCTCTAGCCCGGTGCACGTGCTGCCCAGGAGCTGCTGTCTGTAACAGCAGGGGCAGCAGTGGCCTCACAGAGTGCAGCAAATCACCACTTGCCTGCAGCACGTGGGCTGAGCTGTCACAGCTCTGCTCTGCCCTGACCTGTGGAGCAGAAAGCTGGCACTGCTCTGGGAGCTTCTGCTCTGCCTGTCTTGTGCAGAGCTGTAAGGCAGCTGCTGCATGTCCCTCTGTGACCTGTGGTGTTTATGGCTGTCCATAACAATGCTGAGGTCTGAGCTGACTGTCCTGGACTGAAGGCTTTGCTTGCCAGGGTGAGGAACACCTCCATCCACATCTTCTGTGAACGTGTGGTGGCCTGGCCCAGATGTGGAAGTCTGCTCTCAATAAGGGTAGCCAAGGTCCACTGGACCAGTGACTGCTGTGAAGGCATCTTATTTCTTGAGAGTTGTGTGGGGTATGGAAGTGTTTTAATGCAAGAATATCTATTTTTTGCAGTTTGATGAAGGTCGTAACAACTTTGAAGGGGATCTTGTGAAAGATAATTTACTGAGCTTCATCAAGGCTAATGCATTGCCTCTGGTCATAGAGTTCACTGAACAGGTAGGTGCCCAGGTACCTTGTGAGGCCTCTCCATAGCTACTTTGCAAATATCATGAAGATGAAACTGAAGCTTGTGGGGTCATGTTTGGTTTGGAGCTGGCACTAGTTTGAGGTTGTGGAGGAGTGTGAAGAACTCGAGGGAGGCATAAGCTTGCTGCTCAAAGCAGCCCTGGGGTATTGGAGGCTTCTGTGGTCCAGTCAGAATGGCAGAACCAAGCTGCTCTTTACGCTGATTTTACCTCTCTTCCAAAGATAAAGTTTATTTTCTACTTCTCAGACTGCTCCTAAAATCTTTGGAGGTGAGATCAAGACTCATATTCTGCTGTTCCTACCAAAAAGTGTGTCTGACTATCAGGAGAAGCTGGACAACTTCAAGAGTGCAGCTGGAAACTTCAAAGGGAAGGTGAGATGAGTTTCTTGGATTACGAGTGAGGTGAGCACCTCCTGCAGAGGAGTGTAGCACTGTCTGTGTGACTGAATGGCTGTGGAGCATTTAAACAAGAGCTGCTGTGGCTCCAGTGGCTGTGCCCTGGCAGGGTGCCCTCTTCAAAGGTGAGGGAGGAGTGGCCCATTCAGCCGCTGCCCCCTGAGTGTGTGTGGAAGGTACTGATGGCCAAGAGCTGCTTGTCCTCACCATGAGCTCTCTACCTGTGCCCCTTAGCACAGGGGCTGGCAGAGCTGCCAAAGGCACAGCAGGTAACTCCTGACTTCCTGTGGGTGCGGATCTGACACTGCCTTAACTGGCACCAGTGCTGGGTCCATGGGTCTGCTGTGGCTCCAGCTGCTGTGCCAGCTGCTGTGGCTCCAGTGGCTCCAGCTGCTGTGCCAGCTGTTGTGGCTCCAGTGGCTGTGCCCTGGCAGGGTGCCCTCTTCAAAGGTGAGGGAGGAGTGGCCCATTCAGCCGCTGCCCCCTGAGTGTGTGTGGAAGGTACTGATGGCCAAGAGCTGCTTGTCCTCACCATGCTGCCTTTGGCTTTTTCCCCAAAGATCCTGTTCATCTTCATAGACAGTGACCACAGTGACAACCAGAGGATTTTGGAGTTTTTTGGCCTAAAGAAAGAGGAATGTCCAGCTGTGCGTCTTATCACACTGGAGGAAGAAATGACCAAATACAAACCTGAATCAGATGACCTCACAGCAGACAAGATCAAAGAGTTCTGTAACAAGTTCTTGGAGGGCAAGATCAAGGTAATGAAGATAAATGCTGCTGCTGGGGGTAACCTCCTGGCTGAGCAAGCATAAAAAACGCTCCCTGCGAGGAGTTGGGTCAGCTGGAGAAAATCCTTCCAGCTAGTGTACAGAAGGTGTAGCAGGCTTTGTGCTGAGGAATGAAAGGCAAAGCACTGGGGCATGAAGGCTAAGGAAGCAAGCTGTGTGCTGGCCCCAGAGTAGAGTCAGAACCCAATCCTGCTGCAGCTGGTGGTAACTGCTGCCTTGGGTGGTGCACCATGGAGAGCTTTTGGCTGGGATCTGCTGGGGGAGCCATGTGTGGCTCAGCTCAACCTGCCCTGCAGGAATGGCACTGTCAGCAGTGGGGGTTCCTTCCTGCAGAGCCCGGGTGCAGCTCTCTGCACAAGGACACCTGGCACTGCTGTTTGGGGTGGGAAGGAGGCCTAAGCAGAGGAAGTGACGGGCTGACCCGATTGCTCACAGTCCATGACTGAGGCACTGGGGGCTGGGGGTGTTGCACTTGGCTTTTCTGGGCTGTGTGACTTCATGTACATTCCAAGCAGTTGTGTAACAAACAGTCTCTCTGAACTTCTCATTCCAGCCCCACCTGATGAGTCAGGATCTTCCTGAAGACTGGGACAAGCAGCCTGTCAAAGTTCTAGTTGGCAAGAACTTTGAAGAAGTTGCTTTTGATGAGAATAAAAATGTCTTTGTAGAGTTTTGTAAGTATCTTTCAACAGCTGATTCCAAATAACTGTCTAGAATGGATTGCCAAAACACTGCATGACTGGGATTAGGGAGAAAGCTTTTTACAGGATCTGAGCCACAAGGGAGTGCCTTGGTTGACAAAGATGTGTGAACTGTCTGCTCTGGAGGCAGTGGTAACTCTTGTTGCCACTTGTGTTAGGCTGTTGGTGCTAGTGATGTTTTTGTCATTAACAGATGCCCCCTGGTGTGGTCACTGTAAGCAGCTGGCTCCTATCTGGGACAAGCTGGGAGAGACCTACAGGGACCACGAGAACATTGTCATTGCCAAGATGGACTCGACAGCCAATGAAGTGGAGGCAGTGAAAATCCACAGCTTCCCCACACTCAAGTTCTTCCCTGCAGGCCCTGGCAGAAATGTAAGAAGGCAGATGACCTTGAACAGATCATTGCTTAACAAGGGAGCTCTAGAAATGCTGGAGTTCTGTGCTGGACATCGTAGGGATGAACACGTGGCGTCTACAGGACATCAAGGCCCTTTGTGGGTGGCTGGGCTGTAGAGAAGAGCTTGGCAGGGGTGGGAAGTGGGGCTGGGGAAAGAGGGAGTGTGGCAGAGGACAGTGTGCTCATCTGCAGGCTATTCTTTCCTCGCAGTGATCTCTGAAGTCTAGTGGCTGAGCTGTTTTCCTTCGTCTCGTATGGGTGAAGGTGAATTTTTAAATTCCCTTTTGCTTGGCATGAACTCTTGCTCAGAAAGAGAATTCTCCACCCCAGGGGCGTGGTTCTGTAGGTGCCCATAACCATTATCTTGGTGTTTTTTCCCGTGTAGGTAATTGACTATAATGGGGAGAGGACACTAGAAGGCTTCAAAAAATTCCTGGAGAGTGGAGGTCAGGATGGGGCAGCAGCTGATGATGTGAGTAACATTAATACAGTGCTTTGGCCATCCAGAACATGGGACGTGGGTCAGGGCTGGTGCTGGGCTTGGCTCTGCAGTCCTAGAGGAGATCTGGGTTGTCACATGGCAGGAAAGGCTGTTGGTGAACAAGTGTCCACACCATAACATGGACCTTTTCATTTGCAGCCTGGCTTCTGGCCCATGATGGACCCCTCTGTGTGTGAAATAGATGTTCTTGAGATGATTGAACACAAATGCATGGGGACTATTGATGTTTCAACCTCTCATTTTGCACAAGCTGTCTCTGGTTGTACAAACTGCTGGAGCACTTAGAGGCCTTGTTCTTTATTGAGAACTGCTCAGCACCTGGAACTTGGGCATGTTGTGGTCGTTACCTGTGCAGCATATCGAGCTGGGAGCTCCTTGCCTGCTGGGGTAGAGGGTGTTACAGGTGCCAGTACCAGCTTCCAGGATCTTCTAACCATTAATGCCCCAGTCCCAGAGCTCTGGTACAAGTCTCTGGGTGTATGTTCATGTGGCAGGAGAAACCAGCAAATGGATGAGGGATGCTGGTCTGTACTTGTCTTGGGTCTGCCTCATGTGCCAGAAACCAGTAGCTCTCTCTGTAACCTATACAGGATCTGGAAGATGTGGAGACAGATGAAGAAACAGACCTTGAGGAAGGTGGTGATGATGATGAGCAGAAAATGCGCAAGGATGAATTATGAAGAGAAGACTGATCCACAGCACCCCAAAAAAAAATCAGACACTAAATTGGCTGCTGTTAGCAGCCCCGTGAGGCAGAAACCCATTGAGATTTAAAGCAGAAGGTGAATGACTGGAAATCCAGAGATTGGCCTCTAAAGTAACACTTTACCCTCATTTGGCTGTACACTTTCTTTTCTTTCTTTTTTGCTTTTGAGAAGGGATCTGTCACTAGGTAGCCAGCTGGGCTCATTTTTTTTGTGATGTACTTTTTTGTACACAGCTTTTGTTTGATGTATTCTGTTCCTCTGGGTAGATGCAGACTGTGAAGCAGTAGCACAAGTTCAATGGCCCAGCGTTCTGGAGCCTTGCCACTAACATCTTCCAAGAAAGCTTTTTTCTGTTCAAACTAAAGCCTGCAGCTGATTTCTGCACCCAGCAGGGTCCTTCATGGCCTCCACTGTTCATCCCTGGAATCAGCCTTCAGTGTGTGTAGGGGAAGGGGCGTCAGGCTGAGGGCTTCTTCCCCCTGAAAGGGGTATAGGAGGCTGCTTCTCTTGTGCTGGGCAGATGTTTTCTTTCCCTTCTGCTGTACGACACTTGGAGATGAGTTCCAGACACCTGGCAGGGTGGAACACTGTGCACTGGCTGTGGCAGGCTCTGGGGGGGTGGTCCAAGCAAGGCCTGGCTGTGTGGCCATCCTTTCGATCAAAGGCGAGACTCTTCTGCCATCCCTTTCCCTGTGTTACTTCGAGGGGGTTGACCAGGCAGGTGGGTGGTGTGGGAGGGCCTGATAAAACAGATCAAACAGGACATTTGCAATTACTGGGTTTTGGGGAGGAACTTGAACAGGAGAGTGCCTCAAAGGCCTGAGCTGCGTCAGGCTGGTTCTTGGCATTCCGCTACAATAACATTGGAACTGAATTTGTTGGCCAAATAAAGTTGAGATTTTAATACTACCTAGTCTTTGTTTTATCAGAATATGGGATGATGGTATTTGAACGTGACCTGAAAGAGGATCAGAATTCTTGGGATGATTCTCAAGGGACTCTGCCAAAACAGTGTGTTCATCTGCTGTCTCAGACTTCACTAAATACTACATTTGAGAGGAGCTCCACTTTCTGAATGCTTTTGGAGGCAGGCAGCTTCTGGTACCTTAACCTGAAGAGATTTGCACTGGCTAATCTGTAAAGAAGAAAGTCAAGATGCCCAGTCATGTCCAGATTAGAGCAGCTTGGGCAGGCAGACGGCAGCTCTGAGCAGACCCTGGGCCAGGCTCCTGGAACGAGTGGCTCCACTTGCCAGCTGGCTGGAGGTGAGTGGGAACCTTGCTGCTCCCAGCAGTTCCCGGAGGAATCTGCCTGCAGGGAAGCCTGGGGCTGTGCAAGGCAGGGGCACGTGACCCACTGAGCTATGCTGCTATTTCCAAACCAGCCACTTGCTGCTGGAAATATTTTTGTAAGAAAATAGGCTCTAAATGTCCCAGGAGGGCATGGTGGAGGTAGAGGGCAGCCTGGGGGACTCCTGGTGCCTGCCACTGAGTGTGGGTGCACGGGGTGGTGGGAGAGGAGCGTCCGTGGCCCCGGCTGCCTCCTGGGGCTCCCCGGGCTGGAGTGCTGGGGCTGGGCCCTTGGCTGCTGAATGGGGTCAGAAATGGTGTTTGCAGACCCAGCAGCACTCTGCTGGTGGTGGCTGTCACCCGTGGTGACCTGGAGAGGGTTCTCTGAAGGTTCTTGTCTCCAGGACTGTGACCACTTGTCCAGAGGCAGGCAGAGATGTTCTCAGTGCAGCCAGGCTGCCATGCCTGTGCCCTGCAGAGCGGGCAGGGCTAGAGGCTGGGGCTGGTCAGTGGCAGCTGCCCCGTGATTTGGGGTGGGGAGAAAGAGTTACTGCTAGTGGGACCTTCCACGGGAAGGTGCTGGCTAGGACTTTGCTACAAAAGGTCTGTGTTTCTGGAGCTCTGCAGTGGTTCTGCTCTGTTTATGGTCTGTGACCTGCCCTGCTCAGCTCAGGGGAGGGGGCCTTCTTGAACACCAGAAGAGGACTCCATCAGAGTCATCTTGTGTACACAGCTAATTATTGTTCCAAGAAAACAGGCTGACAGTGTTCCATCTGCACGGCGGCCAGCTCAGCCTCCCATCACTCCGTGTTCTGCCCGAGGTGACCCAGCAGGATGCTCAGCAGAGATCGATGCTGGCCAGGGGACAAACCAGGGCAGGTGGTTCTCACGTGGGGCTGGCTGAGCCATCGGCCTCATTGCTGGCCCCTGGGGCTCAGGACCTGGGTCTGCTGCAGAAGGGTCAGAAGCAACTCTGGCTTGTGCTGTGGGACAGGGTGCTGCCTGACGTGCTGTCCCCTCAGTCCCCGTCCCCACGACACAGCACGAGACACTCGTGTCTCTGAAATGACTGAACTTGGGTGGGAAGGAGCATGGAGGAGCAGGTAGTTGTTAACTGAACCTCTGATGGGCCTGAGAGAGTCCTCTGTGGCACATGTTCCATTTCTGGCCTTTCTCCAGCTGTGGCTGCCAGTAATGAGTGCAGGAGCTGTCTGCTGGTGGTGCTGTTCTTTAGCTGTTCTGAGGCTGCTCTGTGGAAGCCTGCCCTGGTTCCAGGTTTGAAGTGGGATGCTGAACACCATGGGCTGGCATTGTAGGCGCCTGTGCCAGGAGCAGCAGCCTCCCTGTCCTCCCAAGGGCACCAGTGACACCCCACACACTGGTAGTGCTCTCCATGCCCAGCTGAATGGTGTCTCACAGGTCTGCTGGGCAGCACAGCTCACTCTGCTCCTTGCTGGTCATCTCCCACAGCTACAGCAGAGCAACAGCTCTGAGTGTGCTTGGCACCAGAGCTCTGGTATGTCTGCGTTGCACTGGCTGGTGGGCACAGGAGCAGCTGGTTCCCCTCACTTGGCAGTTGTGGGTGCGTCTTTTTCCTGGCACGTGTGTGAGAGGACACGCTGCTGGGAAGTTCTGTTTTCAGGCCCTTGGGCTCCTCTGAAGGGCTGACCCTACAACAGCAAGAGTAGATATTGACCCCTTGATGGGGACATCAACAGGTGGGTGGTAAGATGAGACACCAACTTCTGCCCAAAAGTGGGAGGCTGCGGACATGGGTGGCTCGATTACGAAGTGTCATGGCAAATAGCATGAGCTGCATGTCCTCAAAATAGCCTCCGGGAGCCTATATAACACC
>NW_008591117.1:0-268 GCF_000691845.1 Merops nubicus
AAAAAAAAAGATCTGAAATTTTCTAGAAGTTTCTCTTCAACCTTCTTTTCTTACATGTAAAACATCTCACTTATCTGTCACTCCTTAGAACTGCATTGTGTCAGCTCTTGTGGAGATTGCTCTATTAATAAATCTTACTTTTTGGTGTCATAATACAGAGCAATCTGTTTTCTATATGTAGCTTAAGTATGCACAGAATCACAGAATGGTGGGGCTTGGAAGGGACCTCTGGAGATCATCTAGTCCCATGCCCATGCCAGGGCAGGTC
>NW_008591118.1:0-401 GCF_000691845.1 Merops nubicus
GCCCCTCCCCCTGACCTTCCAGCTTTTCTGGCTTTCTCTCCAGCCTCGTGGAGGGAGCTGACACCTGCCGTGGGGTCCCTTGCAGCAGCGTGGTGCTGGGGCTCGGGTGCCTTTCTGCTTGCTTTGGCCTGTCCCCAGCCCCTGTCCTTCCTCTGGTGTCCCCTGTGTGCAGCACCTCGACTGCAGAGGTTCCTGCTGCTCAGTAGGACTGACTGTGCCAGCCAGAGCTGTGGCACCTCCATGCCCTGGGTGCAGGCTCCCCTCTGGCAGCTCCTGCAGCAGAGGCAGCTCACAGGAGGCTCAGGGGAATGGGGAGAAGCTGCTGGCTGGGGGTGACAGTCCCACAATCATGGGGGGGGTTGGAAGGGACCTCTGGAGATCGCCCTGTGCAGACACCCGCT
>NW_008591118.1:414-1484 GCF_000691845.1 Merops nubicus
GCAACACCCAGGAGGGTTTGGGATCTCTCCAGAGCAGGAGCCTCCACAGCCTCTCTGGGCAGCTGCTCCAGGCTCTGCACCCTCACACCAAAGAATTTTCTCCTCCTGCTGCTCAGGTGGAACCTCCTGGGTTCCAGTTGGTGCCCATTGCCCCTTACCCTGTCGCTGGGCAGCACTGGCAGGAGTCTGGCCCCAGCCTCTTGCTCGCCATGAGCACTTTAGCTCAAGATCAATGCTCAGTCAGCATTAATTTGATCCTCTCTGAGTCTCCTCCAGCTGAACAGCCCAGGGCTCTCGGCCTTTCCTGGGCACAGAGGTGCTCCAGGTGGGCAGGGGGCTGTGGGCAGGCCTGGGGTCTGCAGGCAGCTCTGCTTTCCCCTCCCAGTGGGTGGTGGGAGCTGCAGATGTGGCTCCGAGGGCTGGCTGGCAGTGCTGCCCCAGGAGATGGGGGTGATGTGCCAGGGTGCCACGTGCTGGGGTTTGGTTCCACCATGCTCAAGTGTCCTCCTCCGGTCTGACCCACTGCTGGGCACCTTCCCTGGACGTGCAGGGCTTAAATCTTCCCTGGGCTGGGGTGGGTGTCTCGGGGGTGCTCGTGGCATTGCCCAGGTGCTGGGGGTGACAGGTCTCCTCTGCAGGGACCCCCCGGCCCAGCCCCTGAGTCTCCTGTGGCACAGGCTGTTAGCAGACCCCATCCTGGGACGAGCCCTGCTCTCCCTCTGTGCCAGCTGTGAGTCTGCAGCGTCCCCCTGGCACTGCTGCCCTGAGGAGCAGCCGGGCACGGAGATCCTGCCCAGGCAGTGCTTGGCTCTGTTTCCCCTGGCATAGACCCGGGTGCTTCCTTGGGGCTCCCACAGCTCCTGTGCCCATCCCTGGCCCCTCACCACCTTCAGCCTCGTGCCCAGCTGGGGCTCTGCTCCCCCTCAGCCTCCCCACCGACCCACAGCGTGGGTCAGACCCTGCTGGGGGGCCCTGCACAAACCCCCAGCGTAGCTGGGTGTCCAGAGGGACACCTCTGTGCAGGGTGACCTACAGCAGCCTGCAGACTTTCTGCTGCTGGCAGTGCAGAG
>NW_008591118.1:1512-1985 GCF_000691845.1 Merops nubicus
TTGAGAGCAGTCAGTGGTCAGTTTTCTGGGTGGCTGCTGCCTTGTCGCGAGGCCGCCGTGGTTTTGGGTGGCTGTTCATGGCAGGGGCCGTGCCCTCCCAGCAGGCAGCTCCCAGTGACTTGCACTCTGCCTCAGTTCCTCGCCCGGCGTGCTCCAGGCTGGCAATCCACACCCTCTGCTCGGCCTTTGCCTAGGGAGACCCTGGCAGCACTTGGCTGGGTTCCGTGGGGTGGCAGCAGGCCCAGCCCGGCTCCACTCGGCTCCTCCAGGGTCCTTCCCACTGCTGGACTCAGAGCAGCTCTTGCAAAAGAGTCGGGACGGGAGGCTGGGAGCAGCACAGCCCCAGCACCCATGGGAGGGGGGTGGCAAGAGGGGCAGGGCTGGGGGGTTTGTCCTCAGCCTCCCAAAAGCCCTGTCAGAAGGGGAAGGATCTCTGGCAGGAATCAGAGAATCACAGACTGGCTTTGGTTGGA
>NW_008591118.1:2297-2665 GCF_000691845.1 Merops nubicus
CTGGCCCCTTCTCATCTCCAAGCAGCTGGTAGAAACCTGGGTGGGGGGACAAGGGGGTCCTGGCCAGGGCAGAGGAGACCAGCCTGGGCCTGGGTGCAGCCTTGCTGGGGGAAAGGGGACGAAGGCCTGTGGGCAGGGCAGGAGAATGGGCACCATGGGGGCTCAGGAGGGTTTAAGCTGTTTGAACCCAGGCAGAGGCTGGCACAGGGGTTTAAGCTGGATCCAGGCCCATGGTGCTTTAAAGGCTCCGTTTTCCTCCATCCAGGCTCCCGAGAGCAGCAGACCAGCGTGTGTGTGTGTAGCTCACGGGTTTTCACCAGGATTTTTTCTCAGGGTTGTAACCAAACTCTGGGTGGGGGGGCCAGGGG
>NW_008591119.1:0-1334 GCF_000691845.1 Merops nubicus
CTGTCACCCCACTGACACTGCCAGGGGCTGCTGGAACACAAAGGCCTGATTGGTGCAGGGCCGGTACAAGCCCTTGCTTTGAAACCACAATCAGAAGGGCTTTCTTGCTGCTCCCTTTGTCAATAGGTCCAGAGACACAGTGACAAACTCAACCCTGTAGCTCCACGATCCCCTCCTGGCAGAGTCCTTCTGGAAAGGCATCCAGCAGAGCAGGCAGTTCTTCCTCAGCACCAACATGAGAAACAGATATGGATTGCCACCACGTCCTTCAAGTGTATGGGCCATTCAAGACCATGGCTGGTGCTTGGGTCAAAGAGATTGTTGCCCAGGATTGCCCTCAACCACAGATGGTATTGAATTCCATGACATAGGAGAGAAGCTTCAGCTGGGCACTTGCAGGAAACTAGACATGAGAAACAAGTTCAGAGCTCAGGTGTGAGTCACAAAGAGGACTAGTAGGTTGCCCTGTTGGGCTGAAGGTCTGAGGTGTGTGGGATCGTGATTTGCAGAGCAGGATGGCATGTTTTGCTAAAGTTTGGACAATCAGCACGGCTGAGGTTTTTCTTGTAAGCCAGAGAAAATTCACAAAAGTATCTATCAAATATCAAATGCTTATAGGTAGTGAATTCTGCTGACAAGAATGTAAACACTGGCAGAGCTGAGGACAACAATTCTAAAGGCTGACAGGGCGCATGGACAGAGCGTGGACAGTGGCTTTTGCCAATCAGTAACTTTACTTAGGCATGTGAACAGGCTTGTTAACCTATGGGATTCGGGGGACTGTCTCTTGTCTACTAGAAAACGCAGTAAAACTTTGCAATAAACAGATTCTACGGCAGACCCCCTGGAGTGCTTCTCCTCTCTCCAGAGCCCCTTCCCGACAGAGGTGCTAACCTGCTTTCTGCAGTCCTTGCCATCCACTTTTAGCAAAGGGCTCTGGTTAAGAAGTGGCTGAGGAGCCCTGCTCCAGGCAGCAGAGAGCAGAAGGCATTGAAATCATGACCTTTTCCTGGACTTGATATGGATTCTGGGGCCCAAAGTGGGAGAAGCAGCTGGAGATTGTGGTTCCTGTGGGGAGCTGAAGGGACACAGAGGGTGTGTCTCAATGACAGAGAGCTGTGTTGCCATGTCCTCCCCCTGCCAGAGTGCAGGACTGTCTCTGTCCTTGGGCAGCTGTTTGCTGCAGCAGAGGCTCTTTCCAGAGCTGTTTCATGGGAACCAACATGAGAAGAAGACAGAGATTGTCACAGACACCTTCAAGTGTATTCCACCATGGCTGGTGCTTGGGGCATAAAGCTTGAGAGAGTTTGAGGAGGCTTCTGGGCATAGGGTCC
>NW_008591120.1:0-289 GCF_000691845.1 Merops nubicus
AGGCTCGCAGCGTGATGGGGATTTACAAAGCGAGCGACTGGAGCTGCGCGGGGTGGGACTGGGAGCGATTCAAGGCTCCGTTTCGGGTACGCGCCTTGTGCCCACCACGCTCTCACCAGAGCACAGCCGAACTGGTCAGTCCTGGCCGTTTCCATAAATTTGGCCATTTTCCAGCTGAGCAGGAGGAAAAACTGCTGTGAGGGTGGCCGAGCCTGGAGCAGCTGCCCAGAGAGGTTGTGGAGTCTCCTGCTCTGGAGAGACCCCAAACCCACCTGGCTGTGACCCCGGG
>NW_008591120.1:384-668 GCF_000691845.1 Merops nubicus
GATAAGTTTTTTCCTTCCCCTGCTGCTGCTGCGGTAGAGGTGGAGCACTGAGCACCATGGGCCCTGGACAGGAACCTGTGTCTCCACAGCAGGGGCAGGGTGACAATCTCTGCCTGAAGGACACACAAGTTAACGACACAGATTGGCTGTTTAACCACTATTTCCTCTGCCTCCAGTTTCATACATATTTCTAGAAAACAAAATTTCCGTTCCCGAATTCAAACCCTTCACTTTGAAAGAAAGGGGAAAGAGAAGGAGCTGCTGCCCGGCACTCCTCCCCTCAG
>NW_008591121.1:0-10755 GCF_000691845.1 Merops nubicus
CAGGGCTCAGGAGCTGATGGGACCCACCGATCCCAGGCTACTCCTTCCCCCCGCCCCCCACGGCATCGACCAGAGCAGAGATGGTCCCCAGGACATAGTTTTAGGTTCTGAGACTTCTCTGGTGGTGATTTTTGGTAAGGAGGCAAAAGCAGAGACCTAACCCCAGAAACCACCAGCAGTGTGCCCAGCATGCGACCCAGCACAGAGCAGGACTGACTCCCTCCTCCCACAAAGCACCCTGCCAGGGCAAGGAGCAGCACATCCAGCCTGGGGTTCTGCAGGGCCCAGAGAGCTCCACACAGCTAGAGGGGGACACAGCCCTGGCAGGGCTCAGTGTGGCTCAAGAAGAGCCGAGGAAGCAGAGGGGGCACCATGGCATGTGGAAAAGCAGCAGGAGCAGTGAGGTGTTGTGCCAGACCCCACTCCTGCCCGTTCCCAGCTGCCTTCCTCCCCAGGGAGCACCACTGGCACCAGCGCCAGGCAGGAGCAACCTCCAGTTTCTATAGGAACCAGATCAAACTTTGAAAGAGCCACTCTCTTTCTACTTGCTGGTCTCCTGTTGCTGAGGTGGTGGTGGTGAGCTCACGGCTGATCCTGCAGCTCTGTTGTTCTGGTAGGGAGAGACCACATCCATCCTCCTGCTGCCACAGAGCTGGGTGAGGTCCCCACAGACATGCATAGTCACAACACCAAGGGCAAGAAACATGACAGAGGAAAAAAAAAAAAAAAAGCTAAAAAATAAAGTTACTTAAGCTGCAGCCATCGGTTGGTCATGGGCACCCTGCCACGCTGCTGGGAACCCCCACCACGTGCACGGCCAGCAAGTGCTGTACCAGCACACAGCAGAGGTGCCAAGAACAGCTCCTGGAGGTAGATCTTGTGCTGTTGCCTGGGAGGCCAGCTGGGGATCTGGGCTGATGGGAACAGTGACAAAAGGAAGACTTGAGCTAATAGAACATAGTCTAGGGATGGGTGCATGAAGGGTTGCGGGCATCCAAAGAAGTACAGTGGGGAGGTGAAGTTCATGGGCAATAAACACTCTGGCCACTCCTGATCTTCCACGAAGATCTTTCATCTCTGTAATAAGTTGCCACGAGCTTGGGCAGAAAGTCAGGAGTAGGGCAGGGAGTGCAGCAGGAGCCCGCTGCCAGCAGACGCACACTGGCCGCATGCTGTCACACAGCCCCTTGGCTCATCCCCCACTCCCTCAGCCATGGGGCCAGCAACATCTCCCCCCACAGCCTGGACCCCCCAGGGTCACTTCCACCACAGGGCCCCACATCGCTGGCATTCTCCCTGGGGCCAAGCACCCTGGACACACAGCGCTGCGCACAGCAGCTCGTCACCCTCCCGGGAGAAGGCGTTTTAGGCTGGTAAGAGCTCACAGCAGAATGCTGCCTGGCTGGCTGTGCCCCTGCCCCTGTATCACTGCTGACAGTTGTCCACGCCCCCCCCCCCCCCCCAGTGGCTGTGGCCCAGGCACTCCTGACTGCTCCCTGCATTGCCCCTGTCCCCACGCGGCGAGAGGGCAGGAGGGACAGGCACCTTCTATCTGCACAGGGTCCTGCAGCATCAGCACAGCCCCACGGGGCCCCTGCCAGACTGGAGCCTCTCCAAGTGCTCATGACACCAGGCAGCTGCTCTGGAGACCAGCAGTGAAGGACGGGCTGCAGCCTCAGCTGAACCAGCACCTGAGGACCCGGAGCAGAGATGGAGTTCCAGGCCCTGCCCTGGGCCGGGTCCACCGCAGCCACCCTCTGCGGGTGCGGGTGCAACCCCGGCTCAAAGGCAGTCGCAATCGGCCGTGATGAGGCAGCTCGGGGGCTGTTTGAGCAGAAACGCCACCTGCTGTACATCTCCCCGCGAAGCAGACACCCGGGGAGCAGACGGGAAACCCACCACACACCCCAAAACACAGCTTTCTGCCACGGCTTCTCCTGCCAGCCCACCCAAGGTCACCTCAGCACCCTACCCCTCCAATCGCCCTACCACACAGGGAGTGTAGAACAAGCAAGGGAAAGGTGCACTAGCCAAAACCTTCCTTCAGGAATGTGATGAAAAGTTTAGAGCTCAAATTTTGGAATTGCTGAAGAGCGCAGGACAGCTGGACCTGTCATCCAGCTTTTCCACCAGCCTCCTCAGTGCCTGCTGCGTGTGGAGGCAGCATGGTTCAGCACAGCACTGTACCCGTGACTGTGTGACAGCTCTCTGATCCACTCTGTTCGTTCCCCAGAGCCCTGCCACCCCATGCTGGGAGCTGGGAGTCTGGACCACCACCTGCATCCGCTGCCCCGGGGCTCAGCATCTTCCCCTGGGTTTGGGGAGGGCAGCAGAAATAGGCTGCACTTCACCTTCTCAGGTATAAAACCAAGACCTCCTTAAAATTACACTAATACAGGTAAATTCCACTGGAATTTGTACACAAAGGGACTTGGCAACCTCCCTCCTTCAAGTTAAATGCATCTATTGATCTTTTGTGCAAGATCACAGCTCAAACACGTGATTTAACAAGACTGACTTCTGCAGTGCCAAGGAACCACGCTGATGCAGAAATCAGGAGACACCAGAACAGGCCAGTTCTCTTACAGAACACAATTTATTTGGCATTTGAATGAAATGTTTCTCACAGCATCTTGAGAAAAAAAAAGAAAGATTAGTGCCAACCCCAAAGGAAGAAGTTAGAACAAAAAAAAAGTGTCACAGGGACTGAATTATTATCGTATCAAATTTAAATTCTACATGGTATTTCACAGAATATCAAAATCTTTTATACACTGCCACAGTTAAGTCCAGTCACAAACCAACTACATAGGAGAAGCCTGCAAATGCAGCATTGGCTAAAATTCTTTTCCAGGAGAAGGCAGAAAGCAGTGTCTCACTCTCTCTTGCAGCCTGCCAGGCATCCTCCTGCCTGACACCACGCGGCAGCACCGCCGGCATCAACTCTGACCCACTCAACGTTCAAGGTGCACAATACTGGAAAATTAAAGCTATGTCGTACCGTAGCAGGCAGGGAATGCAGACTGTTGGCAGGGGAAGCACATCTTTACCACCAAAAGCATCTATTCCAAAGAAACACCCATTTCATCTGCAACTGAGCAACGGCAGAAACAAATGCATGAACTTTGATCCGCCTCCTCTACACTACCTGATTTTAGGGTCTAGCAAGGGAAATTTGAAAGGAATTTTTGTACATTGCATGTTCCTTCTCTAGGGAACCCAAATGTTTCAGCAACTGAAAAAAGATTGTATAAGGATTATATGAGGAAACATTGAAATGGCAAAAATAATTTGCCACTGAAAAGCCACATTTGAAAGATAAAAACGCCTTTAAAAATAGCTTCAAATTAATTTACTATTAGATGAAAGAACTGTAATAATTACTGGTCACAAAAACGTCTTCTTCTGAAGTGAGACTTGAGATTCATGAACAGGCTGTCACCCCACAACACCTGCTGACTGTAAGACTACACCTTCAGAAAAAAAATTCAACCTACTTCATCCTCTTCTAGATCAGCGTTCTGCCATGAGTGGGTAAAGGAACAGTCTGAGGCTCAAAACTAGACAAGACCAAATGTTACGCAGACGAGCTCTTTGTACATCTGAAAGACATCTCCTGGCACAGAATGAAACCGACTGTCCCCCTAACGTTACCATTCTCTACAACTCACCTAGCAAACATCAGAGGCTGCTGTGAGACTGCACAGGTATCGCCGCTAAGACCGACCCAAGTGAGCATCTAGGGCTGCTCCTGAAGGAACAGAGACCTCAATATGGCACCGCAGTATGCTGCAAGGATGGGGAATCTGAGGAGTGTTTTTGTGGGAGGCCACAGTGCTGCCACTTCACAACGACTGCGGCCAAAGACATCCCGAGAAATCGGGCTCGCTGCTCACACGTGCTGCTGGGGATGTCGTGGTAATGCCACCTCCCTGCCGGGTCTGCAGGGACATTTGGGATGCATCAGTAGTTGAGAAAAATATCCAGAGCAGTGAACAGTGGGGGAAAAAAAAAAAAAAAATCAATGCATAAAATAACTGCAAAGAACTCATCAATCTAAACAGAAAGGTCTTCCTCAGGCAAGCATCAATGCCCTGTAATGGGTGCTCAGGACAAACTACTTACCAGTCACCTTGCCAAGGGCAAGGCAGGTTTGCTGAGGACTCAACTGCTGTCAAGAAAACAACTCATCCCCAGTTGGTCCAGAAGTCTTGAGTAGTTGTGACGTTTTCTGCTACAATGGCCCTTACTCCAAGAGAAAGTACTGTGAAAAAGCTACATTAAAAAAGGGGGGGGGAAAATGACAATTTTATTGCCAGATAAGAAGCTCACTGAGAGGTAAACTGAGCGGTACTTAGTGAGCTCCACTGTTCAAGGCAAAATTTCCCTTGTTTACAGTTAAGATGAAGGACAGGGGAAAAGAGAGAAAATAGCAGCCTCCATGCCAATATACAAGTAGGAAAGGCTCAGAAGCAATTGGGAAAACAGCACACTGAGGCTTCTACAAAGAAGCCTCTATTTGGAATAGCTACAACCAGGAGCCACCATGAAGTTGCCAGTTGTAACAAAGCTTATTTTCAAACAAAATTCACCAGAGAACCAAAAGTAAAATTAAAAAAACCCCCATCGAACAGATTCCTGAAGTGTTGGGAGAAGTGTGAGGTAAGATATCTGTTCACCTCAGCCACAAAACACAGCTTCAGAGACTAAAACAAGCCAAAAGGCCTTTTGTTATTGCGCTAGGATACTATTAAAAAAAAAAAATCCATCTGTCTTGAAAAGAAATTGGAAGTTTTCTAATTTTGCACTGCTAACAAAATATTTTTCAGGAACAGATTGTAGTAGCATAGACTTTGCATCCTACTGAACTGTACACTACCACAGCCTGTCCTACAGCCAGCTTGAGAGAAGTATTAACCCTACGAGTCTAGTTTATATCCCAGTGCTTAGCTTCACCTAGCTGGATGCAGCACAAGGTTACCATCTACAGTATGTATATATATATAGATATCTATATCTATCTCTTGCCACTCAGAAACACACACACGCATTCGTACCTATAAAACTAAAGAAAAAATCAGTACATAAAATGTATAAAACGTATGAATGTGCTCAAAAATGCACAAAACCCGCTTTATTTTCATACTTCAGAAATGCTCAATAATTTGCACGCATCGTTCTGACTACCGCTATCCATCCGCTTCATTAGACCAGGGCTTGAACTCGGAGGAGATGGGGAGAGACCCCAGAGGGTGGAGAACCGCTCCTCTTGTTTCGTGCCACTGCTGCCGGAGCAGCCGGAGCAGGAGCAGGCGCGGGTGGAGGGCAGGCTCCCGGCAGAGCAGCTCCCTCACAGTGCTTCCTCCCAGCCGGGGCCAGCCGCGTGCCCCAGAGCTGCCGTTCGCGCTCTCCGATGGACTCCAGCTCGCTACCAAGTGTCTGAACGTCAGGAGACCAGACCCCATCTCAGTAACGAGACACAGTTTTCTGTGCAAAAGGAGCTGAATTGTCAAGACCGATCCCCACGTACAGTATGAAGCCTGTAGGCCGGACATGGAATAGAAAGTAGCAGCATATTCAATGGGGAAAGAATCAGCTGCACGGGAAACCACGACAGCGGGTTCGGATTTGTCATACAAGTATGATTGCTCATCATTACTAGAAAAATAGATCACATACACGCCCCCATGCAGTGTTTTCTCTCTGTCCCTCTAGGCTTGTACCCTTCATAAGGTAACAGGAGAACACTCACGAGGGGCTTTCTTTACAAATTCCCTATAATTCATCCCATCTGCTGACTGGTACAGTAAGTCAAGGAGAGCAGAGGCAAGAGGAGGATGTGGGGAAAGGCTAAATTAATTGTACACTGAAATCTAAACTTGAATTCAAAGTCACCTGCAAAGATAATTTTGCACTCATTATCAAACCAACAGTGCTTGATTTTGGGTTTAGGGAGGGAGCGAATGAATCTTTTTGCCATGTGTAAATTAAAGAGTTCAATAGGAAAGGGAAATTTAAAATGACGTACTGGAGTGAAGCAAACTGCTGTATTGATTTAAGTACACTAATCTCATTATAAACCCTCATGGGACCTGGATAAATGGTTTGGGGGGCACAGGGGAAATCCCTAGAATTGTGGGACTTTGATAAGGAACAAGTGTCCAATTAGAATTAAGCATCATGTATAGTGCATGTGGATCATTTTCAAATGGTACTTGTAGAACTGTAATAGAAGTGAAGCAGAGGGAGGGAACACATTTACATGCTAAATATAACAGTCTTTCATCCAGGCCAGTCTTGTGCAACCATTCAGTGTAAAGGAGTTATACTACAAAAAACACCTCAATCTTCCTTATGGGTTTATAACAAACAGGGGCTTCCTACAGCAAAGTCAGACTGCATCGAAGGTAATTGCTCCCCATCTCCTCCCTGAAGTACAACCCAACACGTGAAGATTCTACCAAAGAGACAAGCATTACACAGACCCAGTTTTCTTTAGGGGCCAGAACTTTACCCATGAATATGAGATTTTGCAGCTACCAACAACAAATAATTCTAATTGTAAATCCTGGTTTTCTTAGTACCCATTTGTCCCACATTGCGTAGGTCACTGATCCTCCGGTCCCTACAGTGTTCTGAAACAGCAAGGCAGATCAAAACACTCAAGTGTTTTATACTGTATAACTCCCTACTTGGTGGCATGTGTTTCAGCTCCTCCGTGTTCCCACTCTGTAAAACAGGGCCCCAGCCCCTTCCCCTGCAGTGCCGTCTTCTCTGCCTTTTCCAAGCACAGCACAGAAGGAAGACAGCATCTGATGGAGCGGTGATTGCCCCTACCCTCCTTTTCCATCACCTGTCCCTGCATCCAGTGGTGTCCAGCCAAATTCAAGCAGCCTTTCTCTGATGTAGATTTTGTTTCCTCTCAGGTTAAGAAAAAAAAAAAAAAAACAACCAAACTAAAAAACCCAAAACAAACTACCCATACTTTTCACCTCCTTAGAAGTCAAAGGAATTCTCTGCACTCTTTTCCATAGGCAATGGAAAGAAAGAGCAGTTATACAATCCATATTTACAGGACAAACCGATTAGTGAATGAATAACAACAGCCAAAAAACGAGAGGCACAATCCTAACCTAGAACATAAAAGCTGTGTTCAAAAAACAAAGTGGAGATTCCTTCTGAAGTTCAAACCACGGATTAGTGTTTGTCTGTGCAAACAGTTGCTAAAACTCTTTCTGACCGGTGATGGGCTCCTCACTCCTTCAGACGATGGTATTGAGAGAACAGTGGCTGTGCCGGCTGCCCGTGAGAGTTTCTGCCGGGGTGTTGTCATTTAGCGATGTGTCAGGAGGGACAAGAAAGGTGCTGCTGTCAGCAGAGTCTTCCAGCTCCACTGAGGAAGGACCAACTGAGGGAGGAAGAGATCCCTCTGTAAGCTGTGGGGGTACATCACAGTTTCCTAATGATGGGGGACTGCTTTGCACAGTCTGAGAAAGAACTCCACCTGCAAAGGACAAAAAACAAGCAGAATCAGAATGTGGAGTGTATAATTTCCCATTCCCAAAGAGATTTACTATCTGTATTTCTGGAAGCTCTGAGTTTTTCCTGGTTTTGCATTAACATGTAAAGAGATGAGACCACAGAAGAAGAATATTATGTAGCAGAAATAAAGCTTTGATGTATAAATAAGATACTTGCACTAATCAGGCTTGCTTATCTTGTGAGATGTGCTGCTGTAAGACCCCAAATTTGAACGATTCCCACAGTTATGTGAATACTGCAGCTGCAAAACTGAAGAGCGCCGAGTGAATCATTAGTGATATTTTTGGTCACTTCTTGGGGGGCGTGGGTGGGGAAGTGGGGAGGAGAGAAGACACTGGATATATTTTACTCAAGATCTCTTGTACTTGATATTTGTTCTACTTTTTAATACCAATCTGTACAGGACTATCTCCAAAATACCAGAAAAGGTACCAGCATGGTGGAAACTAGGTAACCAGGCAACCCATCCAAGGTAAGGCTTGAAAACAGGTAAGGTCTAAGAGTTAAACTGCTTGCAGCATGGGCTCCACTTTTAACTTCAGTGATCCAAAGACTTTCAGAAAAAAGCAAGCTTAATGATACATGTTAACAAAAGACCTTCCCAGCACAGAAATAGGAAATTTTGTAACAGAATACTTTTTCCTATCACAAATCACTAAAACACAGTATTATAGTTTAAAAACAAATCTACACTCTAGCCAAAATGGAAAAGAGGAAGTAAAGAGAATTTATTGCCTGTGTACCTGGAGTGGAACAAAGGATGCTGTCTGGATTGACAGAAGCTTCATAGGGAGGAGGTGGGTCATCCGGATGTTGAATATCTGGATACTTGTAAGCAGTATAGGGTGGAGGTGGGTCATGGAAATGAAATGCCCCACCTTCCCCATCATCTGAAAGATGCAGCGGGGTAAGGCCAGTTCCAAAACCATCAGGACCATAATCAAAACCCGGCATCCTGCGGCCCAAGTTAAAATGGTGCACTATTTCAAGAAAATAAAGAGTTGGAAGTGACTTTATCCCATGCTTTCTTCTTCAATTTAAGGCACATCAATGCATTTTTCCACATTTCACACCTGAGGAATTCATGTCTCCTGAACGCCTAAAAAAGTCTTCATAACCTTCGCAAGTCAAGTCACTGCAGTTACACAATACCCAGGCTCACCTGTTCCCAGCCTGTTTGTCCTGTATTACATCTAAATCTGATTCTAGCCTCTTCAAACTAAGGAGAGCACTCACACATCGAAGATATTTTGTATTTGGACCACACAGAAACAAAAAATGTTTTTCTATTATCTCCTAAAAAAGCTCAAGTTTGAAGAACCTACCAAGACACAGAGGCAGAATCAAGCAAGACCATGACAGTTCTCACTTTTACATACAACAGTCAATAATAAGCACAAGGCACTAGATAAGTGTTGATACATATTTTTTTCTTTGAATGAGGAGTAGTTCAGAGAACAAAAACTTGTACAAACCACAACTGGGTCAGGCGACCAGCGCAGAGCTGCAATTGGGTGCAGTACTGACTAGAATCTACAGCCAGACTTTGCTGATGTTTTCAACAGATTTGTATTTCTTCCACTCTCTTTGTTTGGAAGCACAAACACCACTTAGATCAAGTATCATTAGAGATATAGGCTACTTACAATTTGCTCCAATCAAGGACTCTATCCGCTCCCTCCGCCTCTGGCGTAGCCGGTGGACCATGAAAAGCAGCAGAGAGAGGATGAGGAAGGAGGAAATGCAGCTAACGATCAGACGCATTCCACCAGCCATTGAGTCAAACAAACTGTTGCCATCTGTTATATAAAACGTATAAAAGTCTCTTACTTTTGTTCAAGAGTCATTTTTGTTCACGTTCTTCCGTCAGTAATAGATAAATGCGGAGTGGAGATTCATTAGCCTGATTTAATACTTCTCCACATTTCAAAGATGTAAGAAAATTACGAATCATCAAGTGATTATCTATTTATTGAAAGATCTAAACATTTCTAAAAATCTCTTAATCAGCAAAAGGTACAGAATATTGAAGGCTTCAGATCTCTGAAAACAGGAATAGGAAAAGTTAACAGCCTTTTACACATCCACTTGTCTCACTGGAATGGCTGATGTTATACCAAAGAGAACAGCAAGACTGGAAGCTATGGGAGAGGCCTCAGAACTGGCATACCTACACAGTATTTTTACATGACTTCTGGACATCTTAACTTTCACATTTCCAACAACAAAATCTCTAAAAATTGTCAATCATCGGCATGTGGTCACCTAAATTACACATGTCGTTGACACATTGCTTAGCACAACTAAGTGACAGGAACTAAAAATACCTTAAAAAGGTGACTCAGCATGATAATCACCTTTCAGGAACCGAAGAGATTAAGGTAAACAGGAATTAATTCTTTTCCTAGAATCACATAGAAAGCAAGTGGCAGACCTGGGAGCTTAGGACCTTGAGAGCTTAATACCATTGCTAACCAGATCCACACTTGGAAGGCTGTCGTGAGCAACTTACCACCATTCTACCCGTGCCCAGCGTAACAGATGCTGACTTTTCACAATTCAACTAATCACACTTGGCTACGTTTAAGTAGCATACGTACATACAGATATACTACACCAAGAAAAATGACCTAAAAGTGGCTGTGTTCTTTGTACCAGTTTCCCATTAAAGAGCTCTGAATGAGAAACACACCGAGGTTAGGTGCGGATAATAAAAAGATGAAGTGACTCCACAGCCTGGCCACCTACTGCTGCAGGAGTCAAGCACTACCAGGCATGAACCCCCCTCCCCAGGCAGCACAGCACCACCCCACTTTGGAGAGCATGCAGGCAGGCCCTGGTCACCTCTCCCACACCCATCACAGCTGCAAGAGCTCTCCCAACGCTTTCACTAACAGCAGCTAAAGCTGTACCAAAGATTCCTTACAAAACAAAAGCCTCATAAAGATGCATTTGTAGCAAGGCAATACTTAACAACACAAAAATCTGCCCAATTTATACATCATTAAAGTACACAGGCTGGTATTTATTACGTAATGCATTCTTGGCAACAAGAAATTAGTTTAATAGTGTGTTACGCACAGAGCTCAAATGTTACACCCTCTCAAATCTGGCTGTGCAGTACAACAGTCTCTGTGCTGTCAAACCTTACAGCAAGTCTCATTGTCAGAGCTTAAACCAATGTAGTCATACACCTACCAACCAACACACCCT
>NW_008591121.1:10786-15672 GCF_000691845.1 Merops nubicus
AGCCCTGCCGTTGCTCCTCCTCCATTTTATGGCACTGCTGACTTCATGAACATCATAGATCATCATAAATCAGTGATAAGTCACTTTATTTAAGGCAGTTATTTAGTATACACACAGGCAAGCGTGATGAAATCTTGTAGGCAGGAAGCCTGACTTCCACATATTCTCTTTAGGCCAGCTGCTACTGCAACTCTTAGATGCCCAAGGTGCTGCAGGCTGTCCATCAAACTGCTCCCAGCCTGTGAGAGCTCCTAATGTTCAACCTGTTTGGCTGGATAAACTATTGATAAGTCAAGTCCTATTTTTAAAAAAAGACAAAGACTCAGTTTGTACAAAACAAGGTAAGTCATCACAGAGATTTCCAACCCACGGAAACAGATTATTTCAGAAAGCCTGTTTTACACTCAATGCAGTAAATAATACCCTGTAACTACACCAGTTTAGTCACTAGAAAACCTTTTGCACCATCAGCTCTTTCAAAGTACTTTATTTCTTTTATTACCTTCTCACAAATAAGAGCTGCAGGTCTGTCTAAACAAGAGCTGCACAGAAAAATTATTTCCTACCACATCCATGAAGCAGCAGTGGACTGACTACCTTGGTTTCAGCACTGATACATGGAAGATTTCCCTCTGCTATTTATCTTCACCTAAATGAGAAGCATCTTTCAAGGCAGTATAGCTGTGATTGCTCAGCTCACACCTACCACTGAAAAAATTCCCCTACTACCAAATCCTTGAGCAACATTTGTTATCCACTTGTAATCATTGCTCACCCACTCACACTGTGAGAACTGATTACCTGTCAGTCCCACAGCAGGATTTATTTCCCCACGGCCTCTCCTTGGGTGATTAATTTACTTACTGTTGATTAGTAAACTCTTTTCCTTCGTTTGCAATAGAGCTAAGGGAAGATACATGTAAGATTGGACAAAGATAAATACATGCTGATTAAAGAAAGTAATTCATTAATTTTGTCATCTGGAATACTCATTTATAAACACCCAGAAAGAAAACTGAAATGCTTCATTAGAAAATTTCAGTGTTTATTACTAGCTGAACTAACTTGACAACTGCTTGACGATTCTTTTCTCAAAAAAACTAAGTCACTAAAAAAAAACCAGAACACTTCAGGCAAGAGTATAATGAAACAGTCTTATTTAGCATCAGTACAGAAAGAAGAGCTTAAGGATCAGAAAGGATGTGGTAAAATACACTCTTCAAATCAGTATTCATGAAATAGCAAATCCAGCAATAAGCAAGGATTAAAGAACACGGCATGAGGTTATCCCAGGTCGTCTTATCCTGTCTGCTGGATGATGCTTTGCTGACACTGTTCCTGAAGATAAAAAAAGTGAAGCCAAAGTCTGAACTGCTGATAAGAGTGGGAGGAAGCTGATCGCTTTCTCCCTGCTCTTTCACCAGCCAACCTGAGACACTAGGTATGAACATCTGTTAAGCTTATCCCTCAGAACAAATGCAGATGACAGCAAGGAGGAGCCAGTGGCCTTCAATCATTAATGCCTGTAGTTAAGACAAATAAGACAGACTGCAAACCTGGAAGCCAACAAGCACCCCTTTTTTGTAACAGACTGAAATAGAAGCCTCTGACAGGAAGAGCTGACCTTCTGTGTTTTCCATAGGAGTCCAAAGCAACAGTTTCTTAGTGCATTCAGATAACATTAGGTTCTTTTAGAATACCAGGAAATAAGTATCACAGGACAGCTGAGGTTGGAAGGGATATCATCTAGTCCAACCCCTGCTCAAGCAGCATCAGCTAGAGCAGGCTGACCAGGACAGAGCCCTATTGGGCATATCCCCACAGACAGACTCCACAAGCAATCTGCTCCAATGTTTGACCACCCTCACAGTAAATTCAAAGTAAGACTTTTCTTTTTGCAAATCTCTTTATAGAAAAATACACACGCACCCCCAGATCTACATCTCCAAGTGGTGACTAACAAACAGTTCAGTTAGGGTCAACTGAAGACTTTACTAAACCAAAACAAAAAGCTGCATTGAGATGTCAAATTCAATAACCAAGGCTGCATGTTCCAATTATTCCTAAAACTCCACATCATTTATGAACTCTGCTTCCCACATGATCCTACATGCAAACCTACACACACAAATACTCATGTCCAGAAAAACATGCTTTTCTCTTGAGCACTGATCAAGCATTTCTTTCCATGACAACTAAATATGACAAAGGAACCATGGAAGATGCTCTACTAAAAACACACAGTTGTGTCAACCTCCATACAGGAAATAAGCTACTTATATGTAGCATCAAGGATGACTAATTATTTCTAGCCACAGACTGAAGTGTTTAATTTTGCATGATTTGAGATCCTTCCCCACAGGCAGTTTGTGCTTAGCAGTGTCAAGGCATTGAAAGGATGCGTCATTTCAAACAAAGTTATGCCCAAAGATAACCAAGTTGAGCACTGAACTCAGTCTTGATAAAACTGCAGCAGCTGACTCTTACCTGGGTCTAAACATGTAAATTTGCAGCACTCCTTAGGGTCCTTTCGATACTGCTGACACCCCTGGGGCCGTTCACACAAAGCAGCCACACACATTTCAGGTTCACCGTTGTGACACGTGCAGCTCAAACAGGGATCATTCCCTTTTGGAGTGAAGTAGTAGCCTTCATCAACAATGTTGTCTTTGATGTCAACGCAAGTCTGGCCTGGAACAGAAATGCACTTCAAC
Source organism: Merops nubicus (assembly GCF_000691845.1). Classification (NCBI taxonomy): domain Eukaryota; kingdom Metazoa; phylum Chordata; class Aves; order Coraciiformes; family Meropidae; genus Merops; species Merops nubicus. Next base: position 13,501 of record NW_008591121.1, read on the forward strand.
ATCCATCTGTGAGCCTGCCAGACACGAGCCAGGTTTATTCTGTTACATTAAGAGATTTGTAAACATAAGCATACCACCAGTTAAAAGTCACACCTTCACCTTTAAGCAACTTTGAAAAGGGATCTCCAAAGAGTGGGGAAGATAATGGATAGTCTGGAGGCACACAAGAATGATTTACTGCTCAAAATTGACAAAGTGAGTTTTAAGTACTTAATGGAATTGACACGCTTCAGGCATCCTCTCCAAGATTCAGGAAAGCAAGACGTGTGAGAAGTTTAAGCTTCACTGTCCATGTCTGCTGCAGCTACCTCCCTCTCTCCTGCTACTCAGGAAAAGCTAGATCTTCTCTGGACCAGACCTGAAGGACACTCTTAACAAACCAGACCTAAAGCAGGAAGCCAGGCAACAGTACTTCCACTACCCTAGCCGCATCTTGATCCCTGCCCAGCAGAGGAAGTTCAGGTGTCCACTGTCCTTTCCTCCCACTGACCTAAAGGCAGGTACCAAAATCAGAACAGACAGTGCTGGGACCTGCCAGCTGAAGCAGCTCCTTAGGGATGGTGGCCTCCCCCCTCCATCCTAGGCAAAGGTCAGGTCAGCTGGGTGGGTCCACAAGAAAGTTCAGGCTAGAAGAGAGCTGAGGAGGTCTCCACCTCAATCTCCTGCTCACGCAGGGTCAGCTATGATGTTCCAATAGGTTGCTCAAGGTTTTACCTAATCTGGTCATAAAAACCTTGGAGGATAGAGGCTGTACAACCACCCTGGGAGTCTGTTCCACTCTTGACTACCCTCACGATTAAATAGTTTTCCTTGGCATTAATTCAAATCCCTTGCTTCCAATTAACATCCCTTGACTCCTGCCATGCATGCACCACCGTAAAGAGCCTGGGTCTATCTTCTCGATAACCTCCTTGTGAGTACTGGCAGGTTGCTATCAGGTCCCCTGGAAGGCTTCGCTTCTCCAGCCTGAAGGAGGAGCCCCATTCCCACTGCCTCACCTCAAAGGGCAGGTGCTTCAGCCCACAGCACCACCCTGGTAGCTCCCACTGAAATTGCCTCAATTTGTCAAGATCTTGTCAATATTTTTCTCACACTGCAACACCCAAAACCAGACACATTCTTCTGTCCAACTTACAAATCAGATCCCCTCGCTCTCTTGGTCATTTTTTTGGCAGAGCTATCACCTTCCTTACCAAAAGGTCATCTTTTGATCACCATTTTGACTAAAAACATGGCCTTCAATATCAAATTTCAAGATTTCATTATATCTCAAGGTAGACAAGGTAATATCTTGATGTTCTAATTTTCAGTACTTCAGGTGCAACAGCAGGCAAAGAAGGGATGAAATTTCCTCCTTTGCCATTCTGTCTTTTTCCCGATTTAAAGAAAAATCAAACTAGAAAAGCTTCAAGGACTACAGGAAAAGTTCAACAGCTTTTCTCCTTCTTGCAAAGAAATACCATCTACATCAGGTATCTTAAATATTGTCTGAAAATACTGCTAATACCTCTGTTGGTATAAAGTCTTTTGGAGTAAAGAAATGCAAGATACAGATCTGCCAAAGGTTAGGGCCATATTTTTCCACTTTAAGTCAATAGTTCCACTTTCTTCCTGACCCCCGTTTTAATAATTGGCTAGAAAGAATTTAATAGCATTTACTATATTCAGAATAAACCAGACATAAGCATTTCCTCATTTTCATGTGAAGTTAGTAATTTAAGAGGGATCTTTATTAATAGGGTAGTTTTTTTAATGTCTAAGTATACTTTATTTTGGGGTTGATATAGCTGCTTAACAGTGAAGATCTGTGCTATGGCTGCCAATCACACATTATGATGCTTACTTAATTAAACCAAGCAGAAATATAACTTCCTCATCTGTTTTTCCTTTAATTCACCGGCTAAAAGGTAGAAAGGATAACTAACCAATGTGTCTATATTCGTTATATGCATATTTAAACATGCAACACAGTTAACAATGAACTAAAACCAACTTACTCCTTTTGCAGAGGAATGATGATTTCTCATAGCAGTTTTCAGCATACCAGCTGTGTAAGCCGTGGTGCCGAAGGGTAGGAAAATGGAAACACTGAAGCTGGGCACAAAGAACGTTTTCATTTTCAGACATAGCCGTACCAAAGATAGGGTCAGGGGGTAAAAATACTTCGGAAGA
>NW_008591121.1:15703-49736 GCF_000691845.1 Merops nubicus
ACAAGATGCATTGGTATAAGCAGCCTGTGGGCATGCACAGCTTTAGAGAGGCACTAGAACGTCACTGGTTCCATGCACACCAACCCTGCTACAAGGCTAGCATCCTCCAGCTTCAGCTTCCATTAGCAACATTCCTCCAGCGAAGGCAAACAGCAGGGAGGGAAGGGGTGACTCAGAGAGAAGAGGCTGCTGTTTTCAGAGCACTGGGTAATTTTGCCATTCTGCAGCAGGAGCAGTAATGTTCTGGTACCTCTACAGGCGCTGCTTTCCAGAGGCCCACGTTATACACCCCTTCAATAATTATGCACCCCTTCAAACAATGCTGAGCTTGGTCACGCTTGCTACCAGCGCAGCAAGAACCCGTAACCACTCTTGTACCTGGCACTCCAAGCACCTGCAAGGGCTTCCAGAGATGTGTGCACACCTGTCCTGTGCAAAGAAGTGCTGCAGTGCCACTTCTGCTGCTGCAGTGGTGGCATGGACTGCTTGGTCCTTCCACCTCTCGTAACTGTTAAGAGGATGTATTGTGATGGATTTCAAGCAGTGCAAGAGGTGTTGAGGGCATTTTACAACGTTTAAAGTGTCGTTTCTGACCAGTGTCTTGATTCATCACTAAATCTGCTAGTATGCAAAGCTGCAGAGATTAATGGGAAAACAAGACACAGTAACTGAAAATTAGCCTGGTTTATATGTTTTTCAGAAGCCTGCTTTCCAAATCTGTGTGCTTAAACACTGATTTTTACAGCTTTTGCAGTTTGTGTATTATGTAGTATTCCCACACGATGATCCTTTAAAACACTGTTAGGTATGATGGTTTTTTTGTTTAATTTTAAAATGCAACTAGGTTCTGCTATAATTTTTGGAGGGCTTACCTTCTACATCTCCTGAGAGTGGATTAAAATTTCCAAGCTATAGGACCCCAAGTCCACTTTTCAAACAGATACTAGGAATTCAGATTCTGCCACACCACAAGTCAATGAAGCTTAAGTAAAGGTTTTAAAAAGCTACTAAGTGCTACCATTTCACACAGGCCTCTCTTTATTAAACAGAAGGCTTGCAAACAAAATAATACATGGTATAGGAAAGGTGTAAATTTATCTAATGCATTTAAATAAAACTGAAGATAAAAACAGGTTGGTTTTGTTTTGTGTTGGTTTGGGTTTTTTTTTTTTTTCTGTAATGTATGCCTCCTTAGTTGTGAACACTGTCAGCAGATGGCAGTACAGTCAACTCCCCAAAGAGCAAAGAAAAGTTCTTTTAAGGAGAATGTTGTGTTTTTCTCTCAGGCTTCCGAAGAGAAACCTACCTATATCAACAGTTTTGTCCTGCCCAGAAATCTCTATTATAAGAAAAAAAATTGGACTTTCCTCCCTCCCTTTCCCCTAGGATCCAAGGGCATCTTGAGGTTCTCTGCTTTAAGGAACTAATTTAAGTGTTCCTGCCTCCTTAAGAAGAAGCTCTTTCCTCTGAATATTCAAGTAAACTCTGCTCACTTAAATGACAAAAGAAAGCAATATGTTTGTACATTGCAGCACAGTAACCAAGTCTTGTCATTAGAAAGCTCTGCAAGGTTCTACTACCTCTCACATCTCAAAGGAAATATTTTTCCAGACCCAGTTGTTTAGCAAAATTCCATACATAATAACATATCTGTACCTAATGGAAAATCTGGAAGGAAAACTCTCCATTACTGAAAATTATATATGAGAAGAAAACTATTCAGATTAGTTTTCTAGTGCTAGGCTGGAATTCAGTGCTGATGCTTAAAAAAAATTTTTTGTTTTAAATTTTCCATTACCTAAACCAGTGCAGCATTTAGACATTCAATTCTACACGTATGAGTTCATTTAATGACTTTAAGATTAACTAATTCCTCAGCTGAATCAGTTACAAATAGAAGGTACAGAAACACAACTCTGCATTTTCAGCAGAGGAAGCTGCTTGTTTTGCAAAAGTTCAGCCAGTAATGCCTCACATTAATGTTCATTTTTTCATATAAACTGGGATTTCTTTCTGGGGCTAGGCAAACTTTAAGTGAACTACCTGAACAACTTTAAAATGAAAAAAAACTGGGTAAAACTGCAAAATTCTGTGCTTCAGTATAAAAAAATTACTATTTTTTAAAAAGCTAAAACCCCCAAATATCCTGCACTAGGTCTGCAAATACTAGAATCAAGAATCAGCAGTTCATCTAGATATTCATTACACAGAATGAAAAGGTACAAAGTACTTTCCTTTTTTTCAGCTTAATCAAGGGTAAAAGTCCAAATAAACTGAAAGCCACATTTTTTCCACAACATGTCCATGTGAAAAACTATGTAACTAACTTCTTACACTCAAAAATAAGACAGGTATTGAGCATTAAACTCTTCCATATTGACACTGTAGAGCAAAGCAGTTCCCCTACACTATTTGAACACTATCACTGAAATAAGTTCCATCATTCCTGCAAACAATATTCATGCTTTAAGGCAGTTTCCACGGGCCATTTAACTAAGTAACAATTTGAGAGGCCTACCTCTATAAGCTACTTCCCAGTGACCTTCTAGAGAGTGATTTCGATTGGTGATCACATACTGATACCCAACCCAGAACCTACAAAAAAAAAAAAAAAATAAATAAAAGGTTAGATTCCAAAGATACAAGTCAAAAACATTAAAATAAATTACTCAGAACCTTCCAATGTTTTCATACTTAAACACTAACTTTCAAAACGTTCTAATAATTTTTTCCTTAATATTTCAGGCAATATGTTGGCAATGCAAACAGACACCACAGTTCAGGAATAGAGGAAAATACTTGATCATTTTCTATGTTTCCAAATGATAGCTCAGTGTCCTTTGTATCTACTTGTAATAAGCACCCGATTCGATTGTTACAGGAGCACTTCAGCATCTTGAACCCCAAAACCACACAAAAGAATCCAGAAGTCAAATATTTTATAAACATACACGACTTATATCAGACTGTTTCAGAGCAAACCATCTAACTCTTCAGAGACGGAGATAACCAGGAGTGGTTCAGCAATGGTGTATCTGTCATGGCAGCCCATGTGACTGACAAAAACCCCAGAGGCATAAGGGGAAAAAAAAAAAGGAACTACGTCATGAAGTAAGAGAATGAAATATCTAAAGCCACCAAGAGATAGTTCTTGCAACTCAAAATGGCTTTTTACTTCATTCATAGATCAAACTTGTAATCATTAGTAGTTAATGGGGGCAAAAATTCTGCTAAGAATTTTAAATAATTATCTCTATATCAGGTGGTAAAGCAGTAAATCACTGTAAAATCCACCTTCCCTGCTGCAGTTCAAGAATACTAGCACATTGCTGAGACACTGAAGATAAAAAGACTGCTGAATTGTAGCCTGTTAATGTTAATTAAAACATAAAATACAGATGGCTACTGACAGTCAGTCAGCCAGTGTACTCATACTGTGTTATTTATGTGAAGCCAATTTTACCATTAGATTTTTCTAAGCAAACTGACCTACCACAGCATTTGTAGCACACAAAAACCCTTCTCAGGTAAAATGCAACCTTTGTTCTTTCCTTCCTACTCACCTACGCTGGTCCTTCCTTACAAATGTTTTTTCTTCCAAGTCCCACTCCTGTGCCAGGATAAACCTCAGCTCCTGGTCTGCAGTGAAGGTGGCGAGGGATCCGTTCACCCGCTGACATGTCTGCACAGCGTCCCAGTAGTTCTCCCCATTTAAATACACTCTGTAACAGCTGGCTGTGCCCTCATAGTGGTGCCATCCTGTTGGGCACTTTCCTAGGAAACATGAAGAATAGAAGGGAAACCATTCCCCCCAAATTAGGATCTTCAAGATAATGCATCCTCAGTTTATGACTATGAAATGCATAATCACTCGTATGTGCACATTCAAAACACTGAGTATACCTCACCAGGAGGAGATGCATGCATTACAGATCACAGAATACTTACTTTACTACAGCTTTTGATAAAGGAATTTCTTTTAAAGTGTGCTTAAAAACATGCAGCTCCTCGTAATTACTGTTTCAATGCACTATGACAGCCTTTAGAGTCTCTAATTAAGACTAATGATCTACAGTGGAAGATATTTCCCTGCACATCTTTACAAATCCAATCAGTTCGATCAATCCAAGTCAAAACAAGCAGCAAGAAGCAGGAAGAAAAAAACAGAGGTGGGCAATTTAATGATTCTGTCTATTAGGTGGTTAGCAATACATCCTACTTGCTGTAAGTTTTCAACCTACTTTTACAAACTGTCTCAGTAGTACTCATATAATGTTGGTCCCGCAGTCAATCACTAAAGATGATGGGGGCTCTGAGGCAATGATTGTTTGCTTTGGAAAAAACATCCCTGGCAAAATGGATCTTTAGGAAGTAAAACAGTGATGGTGTGAACTGCTGTCTCTGCTTTCTCTCTATTAACTCAATCCAGGGAATATGCAACAAAAGCCTTGAAGCATTTCTGGGTGAGACAGGCCCATGGGCATTTGACTGGCATTCTTTGGGGTGATGGGTAACTAATAAGGAGAAACAGAGACAGGTACATGAAATTTAAAATGGACATGAATTTTAGCACCTGCATTTGCAGGATTAATTTTGCGCAACACCTAAAAAAGGAACTTTAAATTCACAAACCGTTTAATGTTCATTGCATGAATTCTGAGTTCCTGTTCTTGAGTCTCTTTATTCCCCGCAGAAGCTGTGAACTTTTTGATCAAATAATGCAAACTTAGATCTGAAGCCCTTTAATTAAATATCTTTCCTTATTTTCCATTTATATGGGATCTGTTAAGACCTAATGCTCACAAAGATGGGAGAGTACAGTATCAGTCAGGCTGCAGAGCATATTAGATATTGCAGTAACAACTTCTAAATTTGTTTATTGTCCTCTATGAATTTTACTAACATAACAGCTACCAGAATCCATGACAAATCAAAATGCCTATTTTAATATGCATTTTTGTCCAAAACCCACCAAAATTTAAAAAATAAAAAAAAATAAAAATCAATCTACAACCTGTCCCATCCTTCCCCCTGAGGCTGATCAGTGCTGTCTCACATTCCCAAACTACTCAATGATCCTGGAATAAAAGAGGGAACAGAAAAGACTTAAATGTTCTGGGTCTGGAGAGATTCAGAGGCAGCAGCCACTACAAGCTATGATCAGCAGGGAGGACATTTGCAGGACATTTGTAACACTTTAGATAAGGCTGGGACTAGGATACCACTGTTGGCTGGAGGCGAGTGGGTAGGATGACACTGTAGTGAAATTTTTGAAGATTCCTAACTGATTGATGAGAGCAACATGGTGAAGCCCATTTAAGTGCTACATATTTCCTTGTTCACCACTCCCTAAAGAATATTTTGGCTACCAACAGGATACAAAACTCATAACATCAAAGATGTGCTTCAATGACAGTGCAGCACCTTTAGGATCATCTTCAAATTTGCTTCAATCAAGAGCAATCAGTTTTGGTTTCCCCTCACTTTCCAGGAGAACCATCCTCCATGCAAGCTGACATCACATGACAAAGGCTAAACTACCACACCTCTGCTACAGGCTGAAACCATCACTCAAGCCATAGGCTTAGTTTTCTGTAATTGCAATGAGTTTTGCAATTACAAAAAAGGGCAACTCTGGTGAGAGTAACAGGGCTACTAGGGAAGGAGAATTCTTTGAATGTATTGGCTTGCTGTATGAACTATGCAATACAGCAGGAGACATATAAGTGAAAGGTACAAGTGCCTTAAAAAGCACTGCATATGAATAAAACTCTGGCCAAAAAAAAACTATGAAAGAGAAAAATCTAATTTCTCCTTAAAAAAAAAAAAAAATAGCCTAAATTGCTAAATTAATTAGCAGAAAGATGGCCCAGATTTCCCAGTCTGCAACTTACTGCTAAATCGGACAGGCTGTGCCACATTGACAGTGTGGAAGCGGGTTGTCTCTCCTCCTCTCCCTCGACTGTGCCTGGAGTCCACATTCTCCTTCCCATGGTACGTCCGTTGGTCACCTGTCAAGCCTGGGGACCAGAACAAATAGTCAGTACTGGTAAAAGATGCAAAGGCAGATTTCATTTTATTAAACCTTCCCTGGGTTTATAATTCAGGACATATGGTAAGTAACAAAGTCAGGTAAACAAAGATGGCAGCTCCCTGTAATGACAGCTTGGCCGTTTTACACGCTACATAACCAAAATACCTACAACTGAAAAGAACCAACAAGCCATTACACCAGTCTTGCAGAGTAAGCTAAATATTTTGGCAGATTCTCAAGGGCCTGCACTTGTACACAGGACTTGATGGTCATAATTTCAACTGGTGCAGCAAATGCATCATTCCCAGTGTGTTTTACAGAGCTGCCCACTCTCCGGTTGCTTCAATTCTCTGTTGTGTGTTCAAGGAGATAAGACAATATCTCTAATATATTTTCCAACACATTCTCTGAGATCTAGGACAAAATTAAAACCAGGAAAGGAAACCTATCTTCAGTCAGAAAAGCAAAGTTTTTCATTCACTCTCAATCTTCTAGAGGAAACATTAATTCATTATTTCTGAAATAAAACCATGCACAGCCTCATCTCAGCAGCAGGGCTTCAAACGGGTGTACGTGACAACTAGATGCAATAACTTAAGAAGCACACAGCACAAGGTGTTATGCCAGAAGAGGGGCTGGGGGCTCCACATGCCTACCAGGAGTAAATAAGGAGCACACTGTTCAGGTGGAGACACTGCAGGATAGGCCATAGCCAGCAAAACTAGCAAGACCCAAAGTAGGAGGGCTGGCACAGTGGTGGAGAGAAACTTCTGAGAAATACAGAGATCAGCACCAAGAAAGATTCATCTGGAAACAAGGGATTAACCTTATGTATGTTATTTAATACTACTACTTATTAAAGGCAATAGAGTTCAACCAGCACAAAGAGCTATGCAGATATTCATCTTGATAATAAAAAAATCTGCTTATTTTCCTTTAAAGCAGATTAGCTCTATTTAGCATAGCTAAACCAAATAAACCATAGTACAAAATAAAGAGGAGCTACATAGTCCTCTTCAACAGGTTTAACTACATCCGTTTGAAATGCTTCACTCACTATGTCAATAAAAACCTCTCCTTTCAGACTATCTTTAAAAACCAAGAAGTCCACAGCACTTTCTTGATAATTTAAGTTCAGAGTTGGAGACTGTTCAGTGTATTACATGGGGAAAAAGACCTCCAGAAGACCCACCATCAAACAGTGCACTCCTTGGAGCAAACATTAGCACTGATGAGCAAAAACCTCACTAGCTGGAGCCCAGGAACAACAGCAAAGCTCTGCATTCATCTGGCTCTAGCATGCTGAGTTTGCCCTGGGTTAATGGGATAAGCAAGGGATATTTAATTATCACGTTATCCTAGGAATTACATGCCTATAGAGATCACCCATTAAGAAATGGCTGCACATAATACACTCATGTGGCCCTACAGGAATAAAGAAGTAATTCTACTGTTCAGTATTAGAACATGCTATTTATCACAGGCAAGAAGTTCAGTTAGCATAAATTTCAAAGGACACAAAATGGTAAAATAATTTGACAGTGAAGATCACTGATCATTTTTTATTACCTTATAAAAGGCCAATCTATTTTTAATTTTAGAATCTGACTGCTCTTAATCCTAAAGGTTTAATAGCAGGATTTACACTATGATTTTCAGAGTGATACTAAGACACTAAAAAAGCAAATCTTTAATTATAGTAAGACTTTAAATATAATACTAATGTAGAATGCTTTATCAAAGATAAACTGAGCTCAGTATGGGAAGCTCTATTTTCCCATGGCATTAAGTGGTAACAACTAAACTCAAAGAACCAGTAAGAACCAAACACACAAAGAATTAGTTCCCTTTCAGAAGTAAGAGCAGGTGCAACACCATATGGCTGACCCTTCACAGCTAAACACGACGCCCACAAGGACTTAATTTACCTCTCCCAGGAATAAAATAGAAGTTCACAGGTCTAAACACGCGAGGTTAAGAAAGGGTTACTTGGGATAACATCTTAAATTGACAGAATTTATGCCAGATGCTTTGAATAATAGCTACAGAGATTCCACACAAAGTGCGTTCAGTTAGTCCCCACCCAGGAAGCAGGACATTCATTGCTCCCTCAGCATCTGCCCCTGTCAGACTCACCACCGAAACCAGGCAGGACTGGAGAGGCAGAAAGCAGCCACCACAAGTCAGGTCTTCTAGCCCAACACTCTCAGCTGCTTAATAAACTGGTGCTCTTCAAATATTAAATTGCTTCTATTTGACCTGAATTTTAGGTCTCTGAGAAAAGCAACGACGACAAGTTTTTCTAGGGCAATAAAGAAAGAGATGCTAACAAGTCTCTAACTCACTTCACTGCCAGGAAAAGCCCTTGCAGATTCTGGTGGCAAAGGTGTAATTGGACTGGTTTTCTGTTGTACTTTCACAATATTCTGCAGAAGAATTTTCTATGTACTTTGCTGTTCCTGCTTCCTTTATATAATAGTTTTACCCTTAAAAAAAAAAAAAAATTGGACAAAGCTTTAAGTTAACAACCTAAGCCCGAAGACAACAACCTAACCATGTCAGAGTGTTTCAGAAAGGAAAAGACAAGTTTTCTTTGCTTATGTGCATACTTACTGTTCTGAAAGCTACCACATTTTGGAAGATAAGCTATTTTCTAAAATCTGTATTCTTCTAGATACTAAAACCACAAGCAGTAACAGCAACAGTAGTCTTTTTACTAGCCAAAAAAGTTCCCTTTCCTTTGACTTTGTACAATTATACCAGAAATGTAATTTGCTTATTAGTTGGTGAGGAAAAGGAGGAAAAGGAAAAATTTGGTTTGAGGAAAAATTCATGGGGTACAATTTTTTCTCCCCTAAAATACTATACTGTGGTGGACACAAGGCACTTCCAACCTGTTTCCAAATGGATCAAGTCACAATTAGTCTTCACCCAGCTCCTTTCAACTTACAGTTTCCAGCTAGCTCACTCTAGCACAATTACAGTCCAAGTATAGTGCTATACATGGAGAAAGGTGCCCAACAGCTGATTCCGTGGCTATTTAGAAGTTATTTAGAAGTTCAAGTTATTTAGAAGTTATTTACCATTTCAGAATGGAAGTTTACTAATATAAAATGTAGTAGGAGCCATCCAGCATGGTAAACGTTTACAAATCTGAATCAAAGCAGTTCAACAATTGTTCAGAACAAAAATGTAGAGATGGGAAAGGGAAGAAATTTGGCTTCTAACTCTCTTTTAGTTGAATAAGTGCTGTCACTGCAGTCTGCAAAACACAGCCCTGCTAACTCACAGAAAAAGCTGTGTGCCATGTGTACAAGTTTTGCTGTTCCTGTTGGGGACAGAATAAAAAAGGAGGGGACAAATGCAGTCATATTGAAGTCTGAAAGAAATAAAAGCTTGCCCATTATTTATCAGTTATGTTGGCCACACTTCTGTGTACACTCACGGAGATTACTCTGCAGCATTTTTCCCCAGGATCTCAGCAACGCTTTCTTTGCATATGGCTTTTCATCAGGGGAAGTCAAGCACACAGAGCAGAAAGCTCTTTTTTCGCCCTCCTCCACGCCTCCATCATTCGGACCAAGTAAAAAAGAAGTAAAAAAGCCAAGCAGTGCAATATGGAACATGAGCTGAGACCACAAAAGTGAGAGCTGGCACCAGCTGAGATGGGCACAGGCTGGAATGCACACGCGCCGAGCAGCTCTGCATGGGGGAACAAGCAGGACGCCAAATGGAAAACTGTGTTCAGAGGAGCTAGAAGAGACACTGCAATCTGCCACACATGTCAAGGCCTGCTTTGCACAAAAAAAAAAAAAAAAAAAAAAGAGCACACAGACAGAAGACGTAATATAGAGAGGTCCTTGTAGGATCAGGACTCGTAAAGGGGTGAAACATTGGATTTCGGGGAGCTGAACTAGTTTCCAGAGGTACTGCTGCATACATGACAAGTCACTCAAGGCAAACCCTTCAGAAGGATGGATGTACTATGTCAAATTATGTCAAAATTCAACTGTGAAGCAAGCAGGTCTTGTCAGATCTTATTTGCTCTGAGATTTGATTTGCTCCTGTTTAAACAGACAGATTCTCAAAATTTACATTAAAAGCTGCCTTGTCCCCTAGGCTTCAAATTTTCTGTTCAGCACATTACCTACTGAAAGCTTGGAAAGTTTTTAATTCCATCTGGTAATTTGAGAGGTGAGAAAGCTTCAGGACTAAATTCAGTTTTGTGCCTAAAGATTTGGAAACAGAGTTCAGAAGTCCCCATAGCTCAAACACCTCCACACTGTGTTATCAGTTGTATCATGCTAGGAAATAGATGCCAACCAAGAAGAGAGTCCTGCTGTGTTGAGCAATATTCAAAGTAATAGACTGATAGAAAACATCTTACAACTTAAGCATCATAAAGTAGGGTAAAAAACCATGCATCATACAGAAAATCAACAAGGTCTCAAAAATGGTGTGCAAGTCATTAGAGGTTTTTATCATTATCATCTAGTTTTAAAAAAGGAGATTGTAGTACAAAGTGCACAATGTCAACAGTCACTTCAATCAAACAATATCCTCAGGGAAACAAAACACAAAGCTGTTTATGACCGCTGCAAACCAGCATGCTCCAGCTGCTGCTTTATCAGTTGCTGGCTATACCTTCAGCTGGCTCCACAAAACAGAGTTTGCAGACTCAAAGATGATGATACAGTGCATATGTGCCGAGGCAAGTGACCTCCAAGTCTGCACATTTCTTCCTGACACAGTATCTGGGGAAGTCCTTACGAAGAGCATACACGATGACACTGCTCAAGATCAGCATTTACAGCTAGCTTCCTAGCAAGATGGTTTCTGCACGAAATTGAGCTCCCAATCTTAACATAATACCACATAAAAATCAGTGTTTGCCACTGGGATGCTCCTACTACTGGTAGCCACTGCTTCCAACTGCTGCCTCAGGATCAGGGCACCAGGATGGTCAGTTGTCCAGTGCCAATCATGGCCTCAGGCTCAGGTGGGGAAACCCCTCAGAATTCAGCTCCCTGAAGCTTTCCAGTGTGCTTGTTGCTGACCAAGCACATCTAGAAAAAAAAAGTACTGAGAAACATGCACTACAGGGAGAGTCAAAGGTTTCCAAATTCAAGTGCTGGTGGAAGCTCAAGGAGAGCTGACTGTACAATCTGAGCATTTATTCCTAAGAAGAATCTCTTTTTTTCAGAAGATAAATAACTGAAGGGGAAAAAAAAAAGTGATCACCAATATAATAGCAAGCTAAAAAACTGGTCTGGATAGGAATTATGAAAGGCACTGGAATTTAAGACATTCATTCTCTGTTCATATGCAAGAGAAACATCAAGCCTGTAACAGAGGAATAACACACAGGTAAACAGTCAGAGCTATACTAAACCCTGCTCCTCTTGTGCTGCTGAAAATGAGCTTTGATAAGAGGGCCTGCAAAGAGGACATTTGGAGAAGCTGATCTGATATTCTGGTAGAAGAAAAGCTGGAAATCCAAGGAGCAGTAAAATGCAAACTGCAGAGCCCTTTCTCCTTATGGGTTTAAATAGAGAACTTCCATAAAGGGGGAGAAGTTATGTTACTATTCTGATTACTTGTATAGAAACATAAGAGGAAGTGAGTAGAAATAAATTCCCATTTGTAGAAGTCCCTGTTTAAGATACTAATGCTTGTTTCTACCATTTCACAGAATACACCACTTCAGGATAAACTATTTTTAGGATCAATTATTGTTGATATGGAACAGTACACAAATTTCATGAGTCCCGCTGCTTAAGTACAACAGAGTTGCAGGCACGTGCTACAAAAAAGCCTCTCAGCCATTCTTAGTATGCTCACAGGAGCAAGCAGCCAGTGGTTTTAGTCTCCCAGCGAGATGACTTGAGGGTAATCGCTGCTGCAGATTCCACTAAACCTTTGCGTGCCTAGTGGCAGAGGCAGGGGGAATAGCACTTCACACATCACAAGCAGGGGACTGGAAGGAATTCCATGTTTTAAAGGAAAATGGTAATCTGAAAAGAGACAGTAGGAATGAAAACAGCTATGATTATTATCTTCAGAGAAATATACGATCTAGCAAAAACAGGGATTTCACATGCTTACTCAGAATGTCAATGAACACTGAAGGTAACGTCTTACCTAATGGCGTCCTGAAAAAAGTGCCAGAAAATAATTATTCTAACAAAAATGTCTTAGGGTTTGGGGTGTTTCTTGTACTTCAGACAACACATGATTACCCAACTCATTTATTAATTAATGACCATCTAATTTTAATAGAAGCTTTGTTACTAACATGAATGAAACCAGGCCTAAAAAAGGTGAACTAAACCAACAATGCCAAATAACTTAAAATGGTTTTGTATTAAACCTCTGAAAATACCAATATGACTAAGTAGTCATTGAAGCACACCTTCATTGCCACCACAAACCCCTAATTCACACTGCCATTGATCCTTTCTGAGCTGTTCACACTGGAGTGTGCCCTGAGTAGCTCAAAGGCTGAAAATTAACAAGCTTCCCAGCCAGATTCAGAGTCCTTTCTTGCAAGCTTTCTTGTCATGCTTCAGAGAGATTTCCTACCTTATAATTTCAAGATATTTTAATTCTCCAAGTTGCACAAGTTCAGATGGCTTCACTAACTAGGTCTTTGAGTGTTTAGTCTGCCTTTAAATACTTTTTAATTAAGGTTCTTAATTTCAGTGAACTTAACTGAATCATCTCACAATTGCTCATCTAAATCCAAAGGTATTTTCTAAATTTAAAGCTGCATCATTTCTTGTTAATTCAGTGGTCAAAGAAGAAAGTCACCACTCCTGAGTATGACTATGTGCTACTATTATTAGCAGCATTAGCTCCCCAATCAACGTCCCGTGAATTAGTCTCTGCTGTGACTGATGACATATGCATTGCTTCCCCTAACACAAGAAAACCATGCTCTTCCAAACTTCTTCTGGCCTCAGATTTACTTTAAGTCATGTTACTCCTTTTTCTACTCCAGCATGCCATCCATACGCACACCAGCCTGTCCTTACCCCTGACAGTAGCCCATGCCCTTCAACACCCATTTCAGGTCACAATGCTATCCTTCCAATTTTTTGTTACAGGTGTAATAAGTTTTCACATCCTACACCAGTAGTTCTTGTTCCTCTGGTTTGCTGGCTACACTCTTTGCATTACTGTGCAAATATCTCAGTTCTTTCAAAAACACCACACCCAGCTTTCTGGCTCCTTACAGAGTGCAGCCTTTTTAACAATTACTTATCCAATTACTCTTCTCATCAAGTGGAATACTTTCCTTCTCTGTGCTGTCCATCATTTTCCCCTCTAATATTCTCTATATATGTTATTCTCCTCTTCCTGTCTACAGACATGGTAATAAGTCTCTCCCACAGTTCTCCTTTCATTTCTTAACTTCAGTTTCTCCTCATGTCAGGCCAGACAAATCCAGTGAAACCTACACCCCAAACACAAAAGCAGAGCCTATCCAGTGAGAAATGTTACTTTCATAAAATCTTCTTCCTAGCCATATACTAAATATTCTTTGTAATGCCAGTCCTTGGTTCTACAACATTCTGCTGCATCTTCCACACAACTTCACTTGTCGACTAATAAACTAGGCAACAAGAGAAGGTAAAAATACTGTTTTCTACTAATGTGAATGTTCCAATATTGTCATAAAAGACTTCAGTGTTTTTGGAGTAAATCAAAACATTAACATGACCCTTCTTTCCCCTAGGCACCGACTTTCAGTAACCTCCAGAATTTTATCAGATCCCTAGTTTTCCGCATTTGGGCAAAGCTAGCTAAAAAGCAGAAAGAATAACAGTGCAACTATAAAAGCATCTTTCTTTAAGACATTCACTTAATAAAAAATATCCTTAAAAAGAATATCAATGACACAGCTTAATTTTCCATGCCAGAAGAAACTACTCACAGGTTTTCCCTCATGCTGCAAATTCATCCACTCGCAAAGCTAGTCAAGAACTTTCTAAAATGAGCACTGAACGCATTCTCCAAATTATTTGTGCGTAGCACACATGGGTGAGATGGTTGACTCTAGCACAGTTTCACAGTTCAAGTGTTAGATTTACTTCTTTAACTCCACTAGAAAATATGAATATTCAGATGAGTTTGTTGCTGCAAAATACCAATGTTACTATTTTGTAGCACCTTTCTAAAACAGCTTAAAACTCAGGATGACAGATTGAATGCTGGGATGACAATACCGCAAACTTTAAGTGGCTTACTGGCAAAGAACTCCTTAAAAGTACGTTTTGAACATAATTTAGTCAGTGTAGAGATAAAAGTTTTGAATTATGCCACAGTTGAATTTATGCTTTCAGATTCCTGCTTCATTGTTCTTAGCAAAAAGCTTACAGATCCCTTCACTTTTAAGACACACATAAAAAGAGTTGTGCTGCCCTGTTTGTCAAGACCAAATGAAAATGTTCAAAACTGTGATTATACATTCACAATAAAAAATTTTTTTTTTTTAATGACAGCTCAGTATCCAGTAGCTTTAGCAGAGAACCATTGCTGTGATTAGCTTCTGAAAGGGTATCATCACAAGAGTTTACAAAGAGTAAATACACCAGCTTGCTTAGCAGGACAAACTTCTTCACTTCAGCACAAGAAGCATAATCACAAGAGGGAGCAATAAAACAAGCTCTCTACCCAAGTCAAACAATGGCACCCAGCACAGTTTGAGTGATCCACATCCAGAACACTAATTCCAAATTTAACTGCAGGCCTATGTGTCATTTTGGTTTAATTGCAACATGATTTTTTCCTTCTCATGAAAATCTCCTTGTGGACTACAAACTCTCCTCATTTCCAGGATACCTATTCAGACTGTAAGAATAGATGGAAAATTCAGACAAGCAAAAAAACTGTTAGTATCATTAGTTGCACAAAACAAAGAGAAGCAAACTCAAAGCTTATTAATAGCAGGTACCATTCTACCAAACAATCTCTACTTTCAAATAAAAATAAGCAAGTGATCATAAAGAGTCGAAGGACTGTTGCAGAACAAGGCGACACTGGGATGAGCACCCCTCTCAGTTTCACTTACCTGGACAGTCAACTTCATCACTCTCATCCTCGCAGGTGGGCCATCCATCACACTGCCAATTTGAAGGGATGCACTGGATGGTACCACTCCGACACGCAAACTGCCCTGGAGTGCAGCGGAGCTCTAGGGAAGAAGAATAAAGTTGTGCTTTGTTTGAAGTGTTATTTATTCTTGCAAGTCTGTAAATGTGTTAATCATCCATCATGTAATGTATCACTGAAGCGTAACAGACAAAACCTCTGGATAACTCAGGCTCAGTTTTAAACTGCACATTTGTGGTTTTAAGACAGGAGAGCTGGCTTCTAGTGCTCAGGAAATATTTCAGACATCCATGGTAAGAACTCCCTGATGAAGATACCACATAAGCAGCTATCACCACAGCATTACCCATTTACTTCTTGTGGGGCACTGAGGACTACTTGTTCACATTTCTCAGAAACAAAGTTCAACAAAAATATGCTATGGTAGTTAAGTGCCAGATTACATGATAAATTCCAAATCCTACTTCCATTCCAGTCAGTATGTAAGCCAGGACCCGTTACACTTGCGTAAATGCCCAGGCTGATTTAGAGCCATTTTACAGAACTATTTGTAAATCAATATCTGTATCTATGAACTCATTTCTACTTTCTTGCTTAAGCAGTTTTGTAGATTTTCTCCATACAAACACATTCTTTACAAGAAACTGTCAATATCTGCAAACATGTAGTTCCTGCTTCTGCAAGAGTACTGCCTACTTGTCATCATTACACTGTCAGACCTAATTAGCATTATAATAAGTACAATTTTTTCAAAGCTTTCTTATATCAAATCCATCTATCAAATGCCAGAAACTAATAATTCAGCTTCATTTTGCATCCCTCAAAACATTTTGCAGAGGAAAAAACCCCATCTACGCAAGCGAACAACTCCGGCTTGTTTACAAACGGCAGGTCTGCCAGTTGCTACTAGCACCCACAGGCTCATTATCACACCAGACTATCACCATCCACCTTTCTTTTTGACAGTGACTCTCCATTTTCCAACCAATGTTTCTGAACAATTTAGCACCTTTTCCTCTCAGCGAGCTACAATAAGCCCAGGTAAGCTATGTCTGGACAACAAGCACCTTTTACAAAATAAATAAGTGTTTTAAAGTAAACCACACTCAGCTCTGGCTTTGAATGAATCCAGCAGGTTACTGTTTTGCAGGAAGAAAAGAAAATTTAAAATACCAGTATGTACTCTCTCATCCGTAGTTTACATCCTAAGAAAAGAGCTGTAATAGCACTTTTTGCTTTCTTGAAACACACATCTAAACTAAATCAAGACAGAGATCACATTTAAGTGTTCAGACAACATGGCCAGGTATAATAAAATCAGTCATCATGAACTCTCAATAAAAGCTGTACTCATTCACCTAGTAATTGGTACAGGATATTGATAATGGGTTTCTAATTCCATGTCAGACTAAAATCCAGTTCTAGTACTGGTTTCTCTTCAAAGCACAGACCTGCTCTTCTAGAAAAATAAAAGCAGGCACATCCTCTTAGCAACCACCTACTCAGAGCAAACATTCAGGTCACAAAATGGCTAAGAACTCACACAGACCTGCCAGACTACTGATGGCAACAACAGACCTTACAGCAAGACAGGAGCATTCGCACCCATTTAGACTTTTACTAGATCCAAAAAGCTAACAGAGCACAAGCACAGGGGAAATGTTAAAAAAATTAAATCTACCAGCTTAGGTTGTTCCCCTCAAGGCTCTCCCCCAACAAAAACTGGTAATTTATTTAGCCCAATAAGTGAGTGGGTAAATAAAAGCTTCTATTTCCCTTGATTAGAGAAATAAAAGGTTAAGCTTCACTTGACCAATGTAATGAGAAAAAATTTATAACCTATTTGTGAATTATAAAAAACAAACAAACAAAACCCACACACAAAACCTCAAGCTGAAAGTAAAACTCCTCAAATTTCAGGTTTACAGAAAAGCATCAACTCTTCAGTAATCATTGCAGCAACTTTAACTAGTTCTGCACAATGTCAGTACCCAGTGGAAGGTTTGTTAGAAAGTTCCACTACCGCAGTTTCCAGCACAGAATTTACACAGGAGCCCGTGGCAGGTATTTTAACATGTGAAGACTACCCTCAGCCCAGCTCCAGGTTTCCATTGCATCCACCTGCAGTTATGACAAAATTAAATTCAAAATTCAGTCCTTTAAATAAACCCTTTATTTTCTTACTGCTTGATTTCAATGGGAGTCCTGCACACACCCTGTGAATAAAAACCTATTCTACAGCCCTTTGGTTTCGCAGGGGGCATCCACCAGGGAAGTGCTACAAGCCAACATGCACGTGGGAAAAACAGTAAGGAATATTTGTGTCTCTCTACAATTTCATACATGCTATTACTATTTTATGTACAATTACATATGACTGATTCAGATAAAAGGATGACTCCATCCCAATATTATGGACATTTAAAAAATGCCAGTTACATGCCGTAATGTCATTATTTCCTGTATTATAGACACTCCTCTCTGAAGAATGTGGATACATGGAAGAGTACAAAACACTTCCATTAAAACACCACTCAAAGCAGCTGAACAATTGTTCCCAATGGAAACCATGCTATGTCATATCCACTAATTATTTTAGACCAAGGTGCACAAACCGCTATGCAATTCTGTTGCAAAGAGGGAAAAGCGTGACACTAAAACCCCTGAAATTAAAATTTCCATCTTCCACACACACTGCCACAACACCTCCTGAGCTATCCTAATCCACAGCCCGTAAGCCCCACACATTACTGGGCTACCTAAACCATCATGCAGTTTCTGCAGTTTCATCTGAATTGTTTTGCTTCTATGTGCTGCCTTGTGGTTTAGCACAAAGAGAAACAAGATGCAATCATCTGAGAAAATCTAACCACCTCTCTTACTTGTGCTTACAGTGGGTTTGGACATACCCAACGGCCTCCTTGAGGACAGATGCTTAAGATCAGTTCTTTTAGAAATGGATCTCCACAAAAGCCCCACCAGAGACACACCAGTGGGCTGGCATCTGGACAAGACCTGGCAGTGGGCAGGCAGCTCAGCAGCAGTTCCCCGGCCACCTGCCAACACAATCCCCTCGGCCCTACGTGCCCCACAAAGCCCTGTGTGCCAGGCTCAAGACTCCCACAGCAGAGCACACCAGGTAGCCAGGGCAGCTGCTTTCAGAAGTAAAATAGATACACAAAAATAGATAGATGTCTCTAGAGAACCTGTGAGATACTTGGCCAAGGAACAGAGACACTTGGGAGAGGCGAGGACACACAGGATAGGTGCTAGTCTCCACAACCCAGTCAGGCATTTCATCTCAGTAGCCTATTTTTAAATCAAAACAGCAGAGAAACAGAAACATTTCAAGCCTCTCTCTTTACTGCAGAAAAGGGCAAGTCATGCTGCCAGCAGCAGAGCAGGATTCATGAGGACATACGAGCACAAGCAACACCACAAAGTAACCATCCATTTTTCACGAAATACAAGTAATCGCTTAACTCAGACTTTGTACTTTCCAGTAGTGTGATAAATAACCATCTCTTTTTACCCATACAACATTTCCCGTTCCTCAAAAGAATAGCAAAGTTTCAAAGATACCAGTCCCACTTCTGTACCCAAAGCCAGACACCGCACACTGTTCATAGCTATTGATGGTAGATCACACTAAAGAAGGATGAGAAAGAAAGTATCTTAAACTATTGCCTCCTAGCAGCACTGAAAACACACATTTTCCACCAGCTGTTAAAGCAGAAACATTTTGTACTTTCAATACTGTTGGAAAACATGTAATGGCACAAGTTCAGCTATAAGCAAGCAGCTGTTGGAACAGAGGCACCAATACAACATTAGCTAACAGCATCAGCAACTGCCTAGAAGTGGGAAATATGGAAACGCAACCACCTCCAGCATTCACCTGCAACGTGACAAGTCACATCAGCAGTATTATGATTCACATATGAAATTCTAACATGAAAGGCTTTTAAGGATCAGATACAGTCTTTGCAATCCCACAGTACAAAATTTAATACACTGAAATCTCATTTTAGAGCAATTAAATTCAGCTGGCATTTGCTGGGGAGAAAGGGAAGCACGAAAAACACTGGAAATAGCAATTGTAGGTTTTGCACTACACATAATATAAATTTACAAAACATCACGAAGTTCAAGCAGTGTGAGAATGTGAAAACACTTTAAGCAGCAAGATGTCATACAGTTTCTTCACTTTGTCTTAAAGCAGTTCTGTGATGTTAACCCTCAACAATCTTGCCAACCACCACATTCTTCTGCCAGTGCTTACAATGAAGTACAGAAAAATTGCATAGCTTGTCAACAGCTATGGATGAGATGAGCCTACAAGCAGAAGTCAGCTGTCTTGACCATGCTTCCATGACACCTTGTTTCCTCCCTGGAGCCCAAGCAAGATGCCAGTTCAGCAGCACACCCCTACATGAATGAACATCTGTCTTTCATAAATATCAACAATTAATAGCAGTGTATTCTCTGGTAACACTTAAAATTGTTGCTCAAGAGAACAAGTGAAGAGAAACAATCCTTAGCTTTATACAAAAAGAGAAGAAAAATTGAAATCAGGTTCAGGCCACGTATTAGCTCTACAAGATTAATATATATTTATAATCCAAGATAAAAGTTACTGTCAAGTGAAGTCCTAAAAACTCAATACCAATTTGCTGGGAGACATTATTAGATAATACAACCTCCTCATGAGTCACTCACCTGAAAGAAGTCTTGCCAAAGCTAGTCGTGGACCTGTAATTTGAAATTTAAAAGAAAACTTACAAAACAGTTGGAAACTAAAGTAAACACTAGAAATAACAGGCAAGATTAGAAATAAATTTAAACAGTGCCATACAAACATACATCTCCTTTAGCTGCCAAGTATTATTTTTTCTAAGTTCGTCAGTGACAAAATAGGCAAGATTTTTGACTAATAGAAAAATCCAGATCTCATACTAGAAAAACCCAAAGGTTTCAAGGTGGCTGCTTACACTCTTACAGAAAGCTTTTGTTGCAACAATTTTCCCAATTGCATTGAATGCCTGGTGTTTCACAGCACTTATATATGTCAATGTAGGGCTTAACTAGTTCCTAAATTTTCTTTTACAGAACAATAATTTCCAAGTTTTCTGCTAAGCAGACAAAACAGACATTTGCAACAAGCATTATCCACAGGAAGGATTTCATAATGAAATATGCACACACTCTCTGCTTTAATTTCCAGCCAGCTTCATGTGTTCCATAAAACAAACACATTTGTGCCATTATAAAATGATCCAGGAAGCCCTTTCACCTTTAATAATTTTGTGTAATCCTTCTGTGCAATCAAGAACATTTTGCTTCTGGAACCTCAACATTGGGAAGCCACAGCACACCCTCCCCACAGCAGATCCACACCGGGTCAGCGTGCTGCCCTGGCATTAGACTATCCCCGACCTCTATTTCCTGCTTCATTTTAAGTTTTTCAGAGGTGCATTTCGACTAGAACACCTCCTGCTTGCATTCCAGTTGGAACTAATTTCTTGTTCATTATCCCTTATCTCTTGCATAAAAAATGGGAGGATCAGTTACTCAAAACTACTGTTTTACTGCCAAGAACAGCAGGCAGGGTCCATATCCAGTATCTGAGGCTACTTTTCAATATACTAAATCTCATTTTAGAGCTTCCAATATTAAGTCAAGACTGTAATAGGCACATGAGACAAAGTGTTGATTCAATATAAGTTCACCTTGCTAGTTTAGTTTTCTGAATGAATCTGATGAGTTGGCTTTGAAACAGCAATTCAGATCACATGAAGCTCTTGTCTGTCCACACTAATTTTAAGTCAGCTCAGCTATGGTTTGTCCCCCTGCCAACAGAAAGATTGCATGCTCCAACTCATTTAGCAGCGATACAATTGTACAGATTCAGTATCAATGGGGAACTGGGGCCTCATAATCGTTGTCTGTCAATGAAGGCAGAACACCTACTAATGTGTTTAATTTATTGTTTTAAATATTAGCTCTAATAGAAGACATTTTCCGATATGCTGGGATTACACACATCTCTTCAGAGGCAGAACTGAGTCTCGTAGGAAAATGAGAACGCTGTGATTCTGTCTTCACAGGATTATTTATCCTCCATCAATTCAAGGCAGAGATATAGAAAGAATTCAGCCCAAAGAAATTCTTCATCCAGTAAAAATGCCAGAGGTCCTGTCTCAGGTATGTATAATAAACAAATTCTGCAAAGCATTAGGTAAACACATGAATGTTTTCAAAATCTCAATTTCAACCTTATCGTCTCAAGACCCTGAGGTTTACCATTACAGGAACCAGTAGAAAAAGGAACACCAGAAAGCCAAATCTTTCCTAAAGCAGAAGCATATCACTGACAGAAAATTCCCCTTACTTATAAGCTGTGTGTTCCTAACTTTGATATATCAATCACTTGCAGGACAAAAATCTTGATGTCTTGGTAATTCACAACTTAAGGGGTACAGATGAGAAGTCAGAGCCCTAAACTAAATTCTCCAAAATGTCTCAATTCAGGAGAATGCTCTCATACAGAGATTAAACTCAGTGACTTCAACCACTGATTACAAAAGCTTGGGCTCTTCTAGTTGCAAAGACTTAATTTCTCTTTATTAGAGATTCAACAGTCACTGAAGTCTGATGCATTAAGATATTCTTTTGGTAGCTAAGACTACGGATTCAAGTCAGATTTTAGTGTTCACACAGATTCAAATCTGTATTTGCTATTTCAGTTTTTAATAAAAAGAAATGCTACTAAAGAACATTTGCTACACTAATTGTTCTTGTCTGCTGAGCTTCATTTGTATGGAAATTGAAATTTGATTAAACATACAAACCCAGCACTTAAGTGTTATTTCAATTTTAAGCTATTACTCTGAAATGCATGTATTGGAAAAGATAAGCTCAAAGTACAGGGTCTGGTTTTGTACGTCAGCTTTCCACAAACAATGGCAGTTTTGTGTGTTGCTTCTCATACACTTTGCTTCTCAACATTGGATCTGGTACATCCTCTGGCATCATTTTTATTTACAGGCTGAAGGAAAACTAAAGACAAAAATACTGCCTGCTTTCTCAGTCTTAAATCACTCATTGTCCCAAACTAAATGAACTAACCTGTAAGAGAATATTCTGTACAGATTTCAAGAAGCAATTGCAGCTATCAAAAGCTGATTAAGCATTAACAAAAACTCTGACTACAAGTGCTTAGGCCAGTAACATTTCTTATTCGGATTTTAACTTGTCCAACAGGTCTGTCTTATATTTTATAACACTAAATCTACATACTTAAGACCTGTACCTACATGTTGCACTATCATTTCATATGCTAACATACTTAAGTATAGTAAAATTGAAAATTTTTCTTAAATCACTGTTTGTATATAACCTCACTCATACTAAACTGTATGAGCATGATCAAATCCTAGCATCTTCAGCAAGAAGCCTAACCCCTAAGTCCTGAGCTCCTCCTACCGATTTTGCTCAAAAAATGCCTGCAAACAAGTATCAGAAACTAAACAACAAAAGGAACACCACATCCATCATCATCACAAAAACACAGCTCCACATCTAATGCAGAAGCATAGACTGGTATTTACTGAAGTAACAGAAACATTAAAATATTCTTAATGCTCCAAACACAATACCACAACGGTTTTCTTAATTTAATCCTCAGCAGATATGTGGGGAAAAAAAACATCCTTAAGCTAGTCCTCTGCACCTGAAAAGCACTTTTCCTAACATGGACTTCTCTCAAGTGCAGAGGGGAGCTTCACCAGAGCAGGTACCATACCTCACAGAAAGCTCCTGACAATCTGCCAGCATGTCCAGAGCACAGCAGTCCTGCCCAGGCACTGCTTGTGGTGGCCAGAAGTCAGTTGAACAGTTTTCAGTGACAGCGAAGACAACTAGAAACTTGCACTTGAGGATGTTCTGACACAGTCTTCAAACAGGTTTGCTTGTTTTTAACTTCTCTTTGAGATCTCACAGATCCCATGCAAAGGTTCCGATTTCAGGCAA
The DNA here is from genome assembly GCF_000691845.1 of Merops nubicus. Classification (NCBI taxonomy): domain Eukaryota; kingdom Metazoa; phylum Chordata; class Aves; order Coraciiformes; family Meropidae; genus Merops; species Merops nubicus. Next base: position 38,883 of record NW_008591121.1, read on the forward strand.
GTGAAGCCATACCTAAATGGTGCTCTCCCTCAGCTCCAGATCTCAGAGTTTTCACTATCCATTCATCTCTCAGCAGGTTTCTTTATGTCACTTTGTGAATCTTACTTGTTTTTATATTTATCCTTATCCCACCTGCTGCTGCATTCAGTGTAGTAGAGTTCATACAGTACTTCATAACAAAGCCACAGTAGGAGAAAAACAGACTCATAACACCACACTATTTTCAGAGAAGAAAACTATTTGTGAAGCTCACAATCCACCACCAGAGAACTATCCATTCCACAGATAAAGCTTATTAAAGTTTCTCAATAAAACTGGTTTACCGTTCCTCAAATTAAAAGCCTATAATTAAAACCTAAAGTCTACAGAAGAATTAAAAAGCTACAGAATGAGCACTCCATTTTCGTGTTCAGTTCCACAGAAGACAACGCTCAGCCATCCACCTGTGCTACTGAAAACATGCCTAAGCACAACCCTTCAGTCAGGCAGCTTTGGTTCAGCACAGCCTGAGTTTGTGCACACGGGTATGAAAGCACAATGGCACAGAGCCCAGGGGAAAAAAAGGAACCCACAACTATTCTCAAATTTAATTCCAGCTCCTGAAAATGAGGGATTCTGAAGTTATAATCCCATTTAGTAGGAATGCATGTGTGCCAATAATAAGAAACGTTAGAGGAACAGTCATTTTCTGCATGACCTCAGCATGTAGTTTCATGAAATAATTAAAATTGTGACAGCACTCCAGTTGAAAAACTGTGAATGCTTAATGAATAACTCTAATGAACATTCTGTATTACTCAATCTTCTGTCATAATAAGTTACGCTAGATGACCCTAACATCCATCAAAAGATTTTACAGTATGTTAAGGAACAGTAGTAGTCTCCTTCCCCTCACCCCCTCATATCAATATTATTACCTACACTCTGCACAAGCTTGGAACTGACCCAGTTTCTCCTTGCTCACAAGTGTCATTCACTGCAGTTCATTGTCTGCTCTTTGTCTGGAGGGCACACTCAATGCCACTATGGATTGAAAAAAAAAAAAAAAAAAGAAAAATCAAACCAAGAAAAAGCAGCTAAGGCAGTGCAAGAGACCCGGCATTCGGCCAAAGCAACAACAGCAGAGCTTCTTGAATGGGAACCCTGGCTATGATTTCCTAAGACTCAGAAAATACAGACTTTGTGCTTTATGAATGTGGACACATATTCCTAAGACTAAAATCAGAGGGGAATAAAAAAAGTATACATTTCCCAATTCCCCCATACTGCTAAAACCAAACAGAAACCAAAATATGCTACTTGAACTAAGCCAAAAGAACACCGTAGATTAGGCAATGCAGCATTCCAGACCAAAAACCAGTTTATTTTCATAGCAGTGTGGATACCAGCTGAACAACAGGGTGGTATTCCCCCACCTCTCTCACAAGACACTGTTGTATTATGACAGTAAGTAAACAGGCAGAGGGGAAAAGCAAAATACAGCAGTGGCATAAAGAGCACTTGGCACAAACAAAATCTAAACAAAATCAAAAACAAAATCAAAGCCACAGGTACTCATGAATGCTTTAATGTGGCTCAGAATTAAAGCCTACAATTCCTCTACACTAACAACCTTGTTCAGGACTTCAGATGTTTTGTACAGCCTTAGGTGGGACTTAAGTCTTAGTACTTAACTGTGACAAGTGACCTAAACCTGTGCAGCACTAAAGTTTTTGACTTTTCCCTAAAGAAAGTCCAATCAGTAAGATTGGTGCAAATGCCAATCACACTTCACAACTAAATTCACTAAGCAACTTCAAGCAAGCTTGAGAAAGGAGTCAAGACTAGAAAGCTGTGGTGAGCAGTGCAAGTTTTGGAAAGCCTAGAGCCAGTGTAAGGAAAGGAACCAATAAGTGTCCTGAACTTCAGAGGGCAAGAAGCCCACACGTGGCTCACTCTGCTCAGCAGTCAGTTGCCAGCACATGTGCACATCCTTCTGTCACTGTGGTGGGGTGGCTTCCCACCTGGCAGCAGGGGAAGTGGTGACTGGGGTAGCTGAACCCTTGCATGAGAAGACCCTGCCAGACTCCCGGCCTCCTCCTGCTAGAGAATCTATTGTGGACAGCCAGGGGGGACATGGGGAAAATACAGCCTCATGAGATCAGAGCCATCAGCCAAGAGTACTACAGCAGAGGAGCACAGAGACATGGGAGACAAGCCCACTGGCGTCCAGGTTTCATGAAACTCCACCACTTATGAAACATGCTTATGCGTGCTAAGAAAATAGCACTACTCCTCACCCAATTTAAATCCAGTCACACACACAACATATTAATTCTCCCAACAAATGCAGCAACAGAAAAAAAGTCCATTAAGAGCAACATCAGTAGTGAAATATTTCACAAGTCAACAGTTCTGCCCAGAAAAGAGCACCACCACAACCAGCACTTTCTCTCCTACAACCCATATACCCAGGCTGGGACAGGTGATTATCCCACATACACCACAAATACTTGAACTTATCTGAGTACCTCAGCTTAACTACTTCCAGATTCCATCCTCAGCCCTCACCACAAACCTTCAACTTCCAAACACAGCTTTTACAAGATCCTCATACTCCTTTGCAACTAAATACTCCAGAACATCACATTAACATACACATACTCTTCTTGCCCATTTGCAGTTCTTCACAAAGCTGTTGTCACTCTGAACAAGGAAAAAGCATCTGGTTCTCTGCCCTGTCTCCACAAGTTTTTAGCATTACCTGCACCTCTTTCCTCCCATAAGGCATCTGCAGTAGTCCTTCACCAATATAAACTCCAGTACTTTTCAGAATCACCTCTGGCACGTCCTGAACTACACAGCAGAGCCAGCAACCTTAGAAAGACCAGTATGGTAATTTGAATACCAGCAACATTTTTTTTTTTTCCCCAATATCTGATAGTCTCTGCACAAGCTGCTTGTTGGGAAGCCTCTAAAAAGCAACCTAGAGGAACTACCAATAAAAGTAATCTAGAAAGTTATTTCTATATCTCCAGCTATTACCACTGGGTAGCTGCCAACTCAAAATTACCCCAAACAAATCTAAATATGTGAGGTAGTTCTCTTCCAACACACTACATTCTCAGAATTATAAAAGTACACATCCTATCAAGTCAGGCTGGACCAATACCTGTTCCTATGCAAAACAGTTTACCCTTAAAAAGGATCACCAGGGAAAGAAGCTGTATTCACTCTGACCCCATATACTGTAGGTGTTAAAAAAAAAAGCTAAAACCAACAAATACTCTATAGGGATCAGAGTTTTCCACAGACGAAAGAAAAATTTAAATCCAAAGTTTTACATGAACTACATTATTATTTTCTTTAGATCAGGTTTCAACAAGAAGAGTATTCAGATGAAACATGATAACAGCAATTCAAGAACTGAAGAACTGCCAGAGTAATCACAGGGTAATCAAGGCTAATTTGTAGCCACCATTAAACTAAAAGTAGGAATTGCCAGATTTCAGCAATATTAGTTAGCAAGCCCAATTACTTCCAACAAGATAACACATGTTCCTAACGAAAAAAAAAAAAAAATTGGGGGAAAAAAGGACATAGTAAGTACAGGATTCAATAGTATTCAAGCATATCCTTAAAACCTTCAGCACCTGAGCAATCCAAACAAATTCAATGAAAATACACAATTTAAGGCAAAGTAGGTATTTAGAATACCCTGCTGAATTAAAATATGAGAAACTGCAATAATCTTTAATGCTAAATAGGTAACAAAATCCTACCTATGAAGTCAGATATTTTTAACCACTTCACTCTACAAAAAATAATGCCATTTCTTCATTTCAAACCTGAATGAACATGGAAGAAGCTCTCTACAGGGTCCTAAGGAAGGTCATGGTCTTAAGAAATTTGGTCTTAGAGAGGAATCTAAAAATTCAGGGAGACAAGAAACCTGCACATGAGCACTATTAATACACAGGTCACAGTGAAAAAAAAAGCTTTTACTCCTGTTTCATTTTTTTAATTTGCATCTTGTACAAGACTTGATGAGCAAACACCTAGAATGCTTAAAAGAAAAAATTCGATATACAGAAATAATCTGACCTCAAATACAGAAAACCTGTTTCATCCTTGGCAAAGTAGCTAGTGCAGTGACTGTGGTGTACTGGTGCTAATGGCTCACGCTTCCAGTGGCATTCCCTAGCTCAGCTGAAGCTGAACATGGCAGGAATTAAGCCAGTTCGTCACTGCTGCATTAGTCCACACTGTGCAAGACACTTTGCTTTCTTCTTCCACAGTAAAACAATTACTGGAACAGAAATTTCATATATCTAACCCCTAAGTTTAATAATTCTATCAGAACTCAGCAAATAAAACTAACCGATTTACAGAAAACACACTTAACCCTCTATGGATACTTCTCTCTTTCCCTACAGCTTGTAACAGCTCAACTACTACAGAGACTCTTCAGCTCTTCAACCAGCTTGTTATGAACCTGTGACAGAGCATGAAACTTGATCTTTGTCATTTTTTTAGCTGTCACATCAACAGAAAAATTACATTTGATTCCATTATTGCTCAGAAAGACACAGGTGAGCCCTCACACACTATAGCATCCTGAGACCATTTCTCTCCAATCTGCTTACTACAAGAGTTGAAGGGGAACAAGGCATTTGATTAAGTCTTTGCACTTGGATTACACGCCTGCAAGATCCTCGATTTATCAAAGATTTTTCCAAGAACTCATTAGGAGAGTACAATTGTTACTTCATTTCAATCAGTAAAGTGTAATTTAAGCATAACAAATAATCTCGCAAATTCAACAGAGAGAAAACATAGAAGCAGTTTTGACTGTTCCTAGATTAAAAGAAGTTGTAACATGTTTTAGAAGTTTAGCATACACAAGGCAAAACTGGGCACTAACTCAAACCAAGCAGGTGTTAGAAGCAAGATTGTTTTCCTGAAGACATGTTACCTTAAAGTGAGAAGAAACTTCTTTAAACACCTAAAGAAATATTGGCACAGACAAAACATTCAGATGCTGAAGGACAACACTAACAGTTTTACATAAAATTCTTTTCATTCATGTAAACTTGATGCTTGACACCCACCCTCGTATCAGCTCATCTCCCCTCCCCCAGACCTGAGGGCAGAGCTGGACTGGGCGAGCCACAGTCCTGGCTGGAGCTGAGCTCCCCCCACACACATCCAAGGGCTGTGCTCACTCACTTCAAACCCCAGCTGCTGTGGTATTGCCCCCTCTGCTCTGCACATCCCAGTAACAGAACACAAAAACATCGAGCCTTCAGCATTTCAAAGTGACACCTGAAGCTCTTTCTAGAAAACACAGTTGTAGCCAGCCCAGAATACCCAGCATCATTCCTCCAAAAACAACACTCAATCCCTTTTTCTGCTAGCTCCAATTCCCAAATAATTTCACTGAGTATGCCACATACCTGGTCTCATAGTGGGAAAGGGATGAGTAAGCACAGCAGAGGACAGATATGAAAGACAACAACACAGGAAAAAAACTATACAGTTGAAAAAAACTGCAAAGAAAAATACCAACAAAAGCTAATTCTGCACTTCCAGCCACCAAGCTGGCTGACAATTGTTAAGTGCTAATCAATAAACAGAAACTAAATATAATGGTTAGATCAAGCAGTTTTAATTTTAATTAAGTAGGAAGATGAATGTAATTTTGTTTATCTATAGTTAATGAGGCAACTATCAACTATCAATTTCCATTAAACTTAAAATCATGTATTTAAACAATCTAAACGGTAGGCAAACACTAAGAATAACTTCCTTAGGTGTTCCATACAGCAAATACCATTAAAATTCTGTTCATCAAACCCAGAATTAGCAGGCTGACCCTTTAATACAAAGGCAAAATTAAAAAAGTTTCACAGGAAACAAGATCCAGGAGAATTACACAGGTTGGGGAATGCAGACTAAAGGTTAATATCAAACTCATGTTTATAAGCAACTCGGTTGCTAGAGTTCTGCTACAGCTAATCAATAACTTCATCAAATGATCTGTGATTTCTCCTCAAGTCTACAGGTTGTCTACAAAGCTACCACTGGAAGTACAAGGCCAAGGTGTGAGCCTGCCACACAAGGGTCTTGAACAGTACATAAACCATTCCAGAGGGTGGAAAGCCAGGAAGGAACAGGCACTGCCAGGTACCCACTGCACCTACTGTTGCTGAAAAACTGGTGGGCCTGGCACCCAAACACTCTTGGGAAGTGTCAGTCTGTTCTTCAAAACTGCAGCACAAGAGGGACACATGCACGACTTTGTATTCAGAGAAAGGAATAACAAGCTGCAATGGCAGAACAAGCAACAGACTGGCAACAAGCCTTACCAAAAGAATCTGATGTTTGAAGTCTTTATCACAGGACATCGCTAAAAATGTGCTAAGACAAATATTCCTCAGGAATTGCCTGGGTGTACCAGATTTTGTTTTGGGACAGGAAGATGGAGGACCCAATCTCTTCATAACCCTTCCAGCCATAACTTTCTATCAGTCTACCCAGAACAAAAGATTAGCAAACCTTTTCCCATCCCTGGTTAGCCCTGAGATCACACAAGCAAAGACCAGCAGAGCCTCTCACCAAGCCTGTCATTAACTGTGACCTGTTCCTTTTCTACCTCAAGGACTTCCTTGTCCAGGCTACCAGTGCAAGAACCCCTCACACACTTGTCATTTTAAAATACTAAAACTCAAGCACCCGTGTTAACCCCTGAAAGGCAGGAATAGTGATGCCACTGACCTGCTTCCAGGTTCTGCTCCGGCCACATTTCAGGGACCAGAAGTTCAATCTGGGGTATGCAGGCTCTGCGTGGTGCAACCCATGTGAGGGCAAGAGGAAGTTCTGTTAATTCAGGGAGTTATTTATATGCATCCTTTAGGATGAAACAAGACCTTATAGAAGTTGCAAAAAAATCACTGTGTAAAACCCCAGAGACTCAGGCATTACTCAAAGATGGACCATAGAGGTAGCTGCTACCCTTGCACTAAAATTCAACATCAAAACCAGCCCTAACAAAGCTAATTCCATGGGACGGAATAATTCATTGAAGTCTTGGCTGGTTTTCTGACATTCAGTGGGGGATTTTACATCTTTCATACTCAGTATCTAAAATTTCTCTCTTCAGGCTTGCTGTGCCTTTCTCCCTAGCTGCTGAGAAGGAAGTAGCACTTCCACAGCTGCCTCCTCCTGCTACAGAGAGAGGATGCAGCAATGCTCTCTTCTCTATTGCTTCTGCTGCTCTTGCCTAATCTTCCTCTGCTCCCAAACCTACCATGGGCACATAGAAGGGGCACGTTGCAAGTTCCTTTTCTATTTTATTACTTCTCAGAACCAGACCAATGCATGCAAACAGCTCTCTGTCCACTGACTCCTTTCTTCTCCTTTACTTTGCAGCCACAGCTAGCAGTAAAACCACTCGCACCTCAGAAGTTTTGCCTTATAATTAACATCAGGAATTACCAGTCTTAAAGTATCAGACCTGCTAATAAGGTCTGATACCTTCTGCCTTGTCTCTCTGCAATGCTGATCCAGGTGCAAGAAAGCCTTTTCAAATCCATCACCCTGGCTTTGCAGCTCGCATCAACAGCAAAGAGCAGAGCACAGGAACACCAGGAAAACAGCACACAAATACGTAGCAGCAGGATTGGGGAAAAAAAAAATAAAACTAGTAGATTAAGTAGTAAGGGTATGAGGTGGGAACATAAGACTGGAAGACAGGCCAGCCCTACTTCCAGCAAAACTAACTGAGGAGGTCAGATAAAAACCCTTCTGCCTCTCACACCTAGAAGCCCTCACTTGGGAACTCGGCTAAATACAAAGATGGGAACTGTAGTTAACAAGGAACCACATAAATATTACTCACCACAGCTCTCACAAAGGTAGAGTCAGGGGCTGGGGGGAGCAAAATAAGGGCTTCTATTTGCCTACCAACAAAATCCTTTCAAAGCAGAGGAACACCGGGCCCAGGTCACATTTTATGGCTGATCTATTTGGGTTTCCAACTGAATTAACCAATACAAACTGACTGGCCAAACCCAGACATGTTCAGTCACAGCACACAAGTGGATCACCCTGAAACGATGCTGACTGTGGGCTTGTTTAGGCTTCTTCTCTGAGGAGCTCTGCCTTGCATTTAAGACCTCCAACTTTTGACTAAGCGACAAGAAAGAGCAGGCAATTTAAACACAGCATTGTCTTGTGTCAAGATACTAACACCCACTGGGTAAAAGCACAGCCATCAGCCACATACAAGCATGCACCAAACCGTATCAACAGTTCAAGCTTTAACTTAAAGTTGTGAGGTTTTTTAAAGCACTTGCACTGGCAAGCCTTTCTACACATTGCCTACTAGGTAAGTTGTGCAAAATTTTTAAAACCAGAACTTGTGTAATAAAATTACTTCCTCTAGCTAACTTTGAATTGGAGGAAAAAAGCTGCAAGAATGAGAATTCAATTGGCTTTTAGCTGCCTGGCAAATGCTCTAATAAGAAAGCCCGATGACCTACATTCACAAGGCTCTGTACTAAACCATTATTACAAAATCCAATATAAAGCCTGACCATGTTTAAGTGTTTTCCATTAGCAAGCAGCAGGACCTTGTTAGAGAAAGATGAAAACATGTTATTGTCTTTAGCAATGATGAGCTTAATTAATCCTCTAAACACTATTCTGAAACATGTCACCCTGATCATCCGGACTGTTTAAGTTCCCAATGTTACATACAGACACTGATACCTTTGCTTTTCAATTGTGCAATGGGATGTTAACAGGAACTTCCTAAAAATTCTCTGATTGTGCTGCAAAATTGAATTTATAACACTTTACATCTCTGATGCAACCAACAGCAATGCACCAGTGTTCAGAAACTGTCTAAATCCAAGCTAGCACCAGTACAGTTTCTGCTGACTCGGTCAGCACACTACCAAAATATTTCTTCACATAAAAACAGCTCTTGGCCAGCTCATCAGATAACCCAAAGCAGATGTTTTGAGATGTCCTTGAACAGATATCAAGCCAAACCCAACTGTGGTAAATATCCCCCAAAACAAGTGTCTGAACACTGGATATAATCAATTCAGTAAGTGTTTAAAGGAAATACTAAGGCCTTCCCTGTTCACAGTTGGAGAAGTCTGATACACTCAGCTTCAATTCACATGAGCCACTTCCAAACACATAACAAGTAACACAACTCGAGGAGAAATGCCCTACTTCAAAATAAAGAACTCTTTCAACAATGCATTATAAAGCAGGCAACTAGTCAGAGCAAGCAGTTTATGGTTAAAACAGAAAGGAAAATAAGGAAACGCCAGGACAACATAAATCCAAGAAGAGATTCTCAAAGGCACAAAATTACCATTAAAAAGCCACAGGGTCAGAAAAATCCAACTGCCTATGGTACCTTCAGGAACCCAAGACTCCACAGCTAGGGCTGACGTCATGGTATGTTGGATGTACCTGACACTGTTAGCAATGGCAATATTGTAGAAAAGTCACGTAACCAAGGGGGGGGGGGGGGGGAAAAAAAAAATCATGAAAAAAAGGAAATTTTAGTAAATTAAGAGAAAAAAAAATAAAGTGCAGAAAAAAAATAGGTCCACATAAAATCAGTGCCTTTCAGATTGCCTGAAAAGACACTACAGTTGAGGAGACTTAAAAGAAGGTTTTATTTATCTGAAGAGCACAGCAAGAACATGGATACAAAGCTACTGTCAAATTACCACGGAAGTACAAAGAGGTGCCTGATTCGCTGGGGCTGAATTGTGAAGGGACTACACATTCATTTCGGAGCACGTAAAACCTCCCAGGGCTCTGCAGCCCTCATCTCATAGCTCCAAGCACAGATTTAAGCTAAGCAAGCTGCAGGGATCCTTTCTAAACCAGTAAGACAGTTGCTACAATGCACAAGTTTAAAGAACCATAAAGAAAAACATCACTAGAAAAACAAATTATAAAAAGTTCGAATACTCTTTCTTTCTGAGGAAATACCTCCAAAAAGTTAAGGGAGACTTCTTCGCCATTGATTAAAATGATAAATTTGATTCTGTACATCTCCTGTACTGGCATGAATAAGATTTTCCCCATTTGCACCTTTTGTTTCAGAATCACCCACATACTACTTGATCTACTAAACAAGTGGATCTATTTGAGACAAGAGATTCACAACATTAAATGAAGCAAGCCAAAAAGTAAACACCACTGGCAAAAAGATATGAGGCCACCCTGAAGTGATGGGCTCCTTCCTGAGGAGAGGCATCACCATGGACAGCTCAAGCACCACACTCACCCGGAGCCTCCTAGTAAACAGGATGGATGAGCATCTTCCAAATGGAATTCAGAAATTCCTCATACAGCAAGGAATTCCAGCTGCATCACTACATCCAGCTACATTGCTTCACACTAGGCTCAGGAATACACATGGCTTAGGCAAATCCAAGGAATGCATATGGAGTTGCCATAGAGTCATCCAATTCTTCAGGTTTCAAAGCCTGTGGTGTATACTGAGCAGGCGAGAGTCAGGATTTGTTCGTAGGAAGGATGCCTCTGTTGGTGTGGCTACAGCACCACGAATCTCTAAAGCAGATACATCAGAGCACCAGTGGGAAAAACCTGTTTGCCTTAAAGAAGTAGACTTCACTGACAAACTTGTCTGGATCCATCTAGGATCAGCTGCTGACAGAGATTTGATATCAAACCACAGCAACAAACGTTCTGCCACAACAGAGGGAAAATGTCATTTTCCAACTTCTAGGGGGCTATAATGCTCAACATCTGAGTTCTGGGTCAAATCTACCTACCCACCCGTGAAACTACATGGACAGCTCTGAATCTCTGCTGAAC
>NW_008591121.1:49767-50970 GCF_000691845.1 Merops nubicus
AATTCATCTGTCTGCAGCATTTAGCACTACCTATAAAGGAAGTTGCCTGAAATTAGTTTTACATAGTATCTTCTCCCACATAAAAACCTCTAGCTGTAATAATACTAGGTTAGCCACTCCATCTATTTATTTTACAACTACTTAAGAGCACAACATAAGCCCTATATATAGACTGCATTGCCAAAAAAACAAGCTAAAACAAAGGCACACATGCACACAGAGCAGTTTCAACATCTAAGTTAGTTATTTCAGTAAGACTGCCTACACTGACCCAATTGTGTTTCAGCTGTACTGGGAACTTGCTTAAACACACTTTGCTAATGGTGTTCCACTTTATTCCTCTGGGTCATGAAAGTTATTTTGAAGCAAAAGAACAAGGGGATTTCAAAGTACACCATCACTCTCACTCTGCTGTTTACAAAGGAGTGAATACCACCCAGGAGCAGTTGCACAGTGAGTTGGGAGGACGGTTCCAGATCCGCAAAGCCACTCAGGCAGCCTCACGCTTGGGCTGTTGATGCTCTTCAGCCAGAGCAGCCCCAGAAACGTGAGGGCTCTGCCAGGCTCCAAAGGAGTTCAACACCCAAAAAGAAACCCCAGCTGAGAAATACACCTTGAGAAGCTGTAGTTTTCAAGCAGTGAACACCAACCATTTCACCAAAGTTAATAATGCTAACACTTTAAAGCCCTGTGACTACCAGTTACCACTCAAACTCCATTTGTAAATCATTTCCCTAAAAGCCAAAACAGAACTAGAAGACGATACACGAACTGAGATGCAACAGGGTTTTTTCGCTTCCTAGCATGATCAAATAGCACTTGGAAAACCATTCTTTTGTTTCGTTGGCACCCAAGTCTCGCAACATAAAATCAGGTAAGTAAGAAGCACCTGAGAACTTAGTCATGCTGCCACGTTTCCACTCCTAATTACCCGCAGGGTTATGCACTTTTCTACCCAACCTTTTAAACTTTAAAACGAATTTTTTAGCCCTAACTCACAATTCTCTCCAGATCGAGCCAGCCAGCAGAGGGGACCGACGCTTCACCCCACGACTCCGGCAGGTCCCACGTCTTTTCAGAAGTAAAAAGGAGATGCAGAGACGCCACCGGCTGAGCCCGAACCAGCCCCCGAGCCCGGTTCCGGCCCTGGGCCACGGCGAGCCCAAAGCCGGACCCCTCCCGGCGGTACGGGAGGCACCGGCA
>NW_008591122.1:0-3525 GCF_000691845.1 Merops nubicus
TATATTAAATAAATTTAATATATTACAGCGTGCCCTGATGTAGAATATTAACCCTGGCATTTTACTCCTATTGCAAAGATGATCTCATCAGCACTGTAGAGAGATAGTTTTTATCACTTTGTTAAGTTCTACAATGACCGGATTTTCTCCATTTCAATCATGCTTGCATGAAGTTACACTAGCTTTTACTATTATAAGCTGTGGATTAGATAGAAGCCATTATCTTTTTTAAGGATTCAAAGTTCTTTTATTAAAAAGAAATACGTTTTTTTCTTTCACTAACAAGAAATACCTATTTTCTATTAAATATAAGTAAGGATTATAAATTAACCATTGTTGATTGCTTTTTCAATTACAGAGGTCAAAGACATGAGTTGTAAACATTGAAAAAAATACTTTGAATACTTAGTTATAAATCAGATTTATTTCAGAAAAGATTGTTATGCATCACATAATCACCCATCAATAAACTGAACACTGCATATTTTAACACACATTTCTGATATTATTGAAGGGTTCATGCCTAAAAAACCATGTTGCATGTTTTTGGTTTTTTTCCTTTTACTTATATCCTTGTACTTGTGCCAAGGAAAATAACTGATACAATTAAACAGCATAAAAAATAATTCTACTTAGTTTTTAAAATTTAAAGTATTACAGAATAAGCTTCATTCTAAATAAGGTTAGAATAAAATTCAAGTTCAACTTGATTGAACTTTAATACATTGGCTCATTGAAAGATAAAGCCCATTTTAACCCTACATAAAATAAAGAGGTTTTCAAGAGATGTATATGGAAGATACACTATTTATAGTATTTATCTCCACAGCAAGAATCAAGCCAGTAACCTGTCTTCTCTCCATAGACTCTTCAGAGTGCTTGGAAGCACATTATTTAGATTTAATCTTGCACTAAACTCTTTTTGTAAAGCACAAGCGTTAAGCACAGTATTTCTTTAAGCATTACACTGATCTTTATTTTTTACTCTTCTTCTGGATGTTTGTTATATGAAAGGATTTTACTTAAGTAGTAATGCATTTAAAAGCTTAATTTGGAAAAAATAATCATACAAGGTTTTCCGTTAAGCATTTGGGAACACTGTATCTCAACGTTTGGAAGCACATCCAGTTCTCAGTAGATTTTTTTCTTGGGCAGAGGTCTCAACATTCAGGCCAAACCATATTATCAAAAAAAAAAAAAAAACCACAGCATCCAAACAAATCAAAATAGTTTCCCAAAAGCAAACAAAAATAAAACTTTCCTCCTCACATTTTTCCTCACCTCCAGCCTCTTGTAAACATTTCAAATACAAATATTGTAAGTTGCACAATCTGCATTCCATTTATGAGATTGATTTATACCCCAAGAGAGACTATACCAGGAATCTAGCTTTCCTCAACTGCTACTACTTCATGAACATTAACAATTCCAAATAATTTCTAGCAAGCCTCTAACACAGTTTTTGAAAACTAACAATAATATTCATATTCTCATAATATCCTGTTTGAGTATTTATGTTCTGCATCTATTGACAGTGACTGCTGAGATGTCTTACCATACACAGAAGTACTGTGTAGAATGAACGTTAAAATATATTATTTTGCTACAGTAAAGCATTCCAAATGCCTTTAACAACTTGTACACAAGATTTAGTTGCTCAGTGATCATCTGCGATCACAGGTAACAGAAAAGACATTGTGCATTATTAACAATGGCTTTGAACACCAAAAAAAATTTGAAATTATTGCAAGCACCTTAGAATACTCCTGAAACGAGTTAAGCTACTGAAGAAAGGATTCAAACTATTTGGTCAGAAGTTATGTGACAAGTATGACACGTAAGATACTCTAGTATTTTATTGTAAATACATCCTGTAACAGCCACAAACCATAAAGGGAAAAAATAATAGTTAAAACAATAATATTTTTTTCTCGACAGATACATGAGCACCTTCAATGTCTTCAGACTTCAGAAAGAATTGACTCTTCCATGAGCACGGCATCACACAGTCTGGTAAAATAACTTGCCAAAAAGACAAGAGGAGGATTCATTGGATTTTGTTATAACCTGCTACATTCAGTTTTATGGGTTTTATTCAATGACTTCAGAGAAGCCAAACTTAGGGCAGTTTTTCCACAGACTTTGCATTCACTAACTCTGACATCACAATACTACTGTAGCAATTTATATTCCATAGTATATTGCAGTAATAATATTGTTGCCAGGCACTATCATCTAATGAAAGCGTTTGGCTTACATGACTCATCTACTGGAGTCTAACAAACAACTCCAACTACCTTCTGGAACTGACTGAGTACAGTGGAAAGTTGATGATAGCAGAATCACTGCATGCAAGTTAACTCGTATCTAAAGTAAACTGTAAAACAAGCAGCAAATATTCAAAATATTCAACTAATGCTTAATTGTGATGAAGACTGCTCACCAGCTATTTATTCTCTGCTAAACAGAACTATCCTTACCAAAAAAAAAAAAAAAAAAAAAAAAAAGGTAAATTGTGTGTCCCTGTCTTCTGTTGAAGTGCTGGGGTTAAACCCTCAGCCCTGAATGAGGGTTGGCATATGGATGATTTCAACCAGATGAGAAAACTCTCTAGACTGGTTCTCACCCAGGGTCTGGCCAGCCTTGGGTGGGAACTGATTAGGAGATAACCACCAGGTGCCCCCACCTTGCATATGACTTTGGAGGTGTGGGCAAGAAGCCACCTCTTTAAGAGCTGACTGCTTGCAGGGGGGTTGAGAGGCCTGCTCACGGAGTGTGTGTGCTGTGTGAGGGTTCTGGTTATTGAAAGGGCTCCCTGACTCTTCACAGCAAGTAGAGTTCCCAGTAACAGCAGGAAAGATCAAGGCACGAAGGGAATTATGGGGAGTTCTCCTGGCAATTACTATATTATCAGGATCAGAGCAATTGCCTGGGTTCTTCCTTCCCCCGTGGCCCGGTTTTGGAATCAACTCGCTCCCTTTGCTACATTAGGTGTCATGAGTGAATACGTTGGTCTACTCGTTCCTCCAGTAGTGGGCCACCTTGGATCTTTGGTGTATGATTTAAGAGTGGAGGGAGGGTTTTGGTTGCTGGTCTGCCCATTAATGACTTCCTAGTCAGGGAAGTGGTCAGCAGAAGATCTATTAACTAAGACTCAGGAACTTCAAAAGGCAAAACTCCCAGTCAAAGCAGAGCTACTATACACATTAATACAAAGAATAAAAAGAAAGACAAAAAGCTGTAAAATACTGTTCTACTATAAATATAAATACCTACCACAGAGGATGACTATAGAAAAAATAAGTTTAAAGAAAATTCAGCTGTATTATTTCTCAATTCAAATCTCCAAACTATTCTATAAAGCCCCTTGTGATCAACCCTTACTCTCAAGCAGTAACAGACTTGATGAGTAAGAGCAATTAGTGCTAACTGTACAGGCAGTGCTCTACTGATCAACAGAATCGATGCATAATTTAAATAAGTCTGTGGGATTTCTAAACATCTGTCATGGTTACAGGGGCTGGG
>NW_008591123.1:0-237 GCF_000691845.1 Merops nubicus
AGGGTTCCATGGTGACAGCCACCCCCACTCCACTTCGTCCTGATGTCATCCTGGTCACCTCCGTCCAGGCGTCCGCCCCGGGGTCGTAACACTCCACCGAGTCCAGGAACGTGTGGCCGTCGTAACCCCCTGTGGAAACGGCACCTTGAGCGCCCCTTCCCTTTAAAATTCACCCCAAAAGACATCAGGGAATCCCCCTGTACCCCCGTCTGGGACCTACCACGGCCGCAGATCTTG
>NW_008591123.1:681-949 GCF_000691845.1 Merops nubicus
CTGCCCCCCCTTCTCCCTCCTTCCTTCCCCTGCCTCCTTTTCCTTCCTTCTTCTCCAAACCATTCTCCTTTCCTCTCCTTCTTTCCTTCTTTCCTCTTCTTTCTTTCTCTCTTTCCTCTCCTTCTTCCTTTCTTTCTCTCTTTCCTCTCCTTTTTCCTTTCTTTCCTTCCCCCCTTCTCCCTCCTTCCTTTCCCTCTTCTCCAAACCATTCTCCTTCCTTCCTCTTCTCTCTCTCCTTCCTCTCTCTCTCTCCTTCCTCCCTCTCTCT
>NW_008591124.1:0-2567 GCF_000691845.1 Merops nubicus
GTATTTTTTTTCGGTTATTTCAGGGAAGGAAAGAAAAGTTTAGAGAATGTTATCTTTTGTCATGAAATACTATTGCAAACATCTCAAAAGTTGAGAAATATTTCTGTTCAATTGAGTGTATGTCATACTCGCCAAGATTTCTCATAGAAATATGAACATATACAGCAGCAGATGTATAGATTTTCTGAATTTAGCCCAAATTTACCATTTATTACCCCACTTACACTGACTTAGCTCATGATAGATTTGAGAAATTTCACATCAAGATGTTTATGCAGAGAGGTTTGTCTCTGTTGTAAATGGTAAGAAGATGAAACAAAAATAAAGCCAGTTGCAAGAATGAGTTTTGCTCATATAACGTTGTAGCTCTGTTGCATTTAAAACATGGTTAATGATGCTAAAAATTAGTCTGACTTGGTTTGAGTATATATCCTTAAAGATGAGCAGGAGTCATGCTGTCTGTTAAACTTGGTGTGACTTGTTTGTGAAGTGCTCCCCTGGTGGTACTTTTGCTTTAGATGGTGTTTTCTGTTTTTATGAAAAACTTTTATCATGTAAGATTTTATGAAAGTCTCCATAATTAAAGGACTTTTATATCAGTATAACCTGTAATTTGAAGCCTAAGTTTTTTTTCTTCAACTGAAGTATATAATTAGACAAAAATTGAATGTTGTGCTCTAGCTAGCTTATTTTAAGCCTATTTATGAGCTAAAACAAAATATCTAACTTCAGGTGTGCATTCTTTCATTTATTTTAATGCTTCCCATGTGAATCTGGTGATTAAGATTTGGGAAATTATGACTTTATTGAAGTCTTTTAGTCTATAACTGTAATTAAATCCAAATACCATGCAGTTTATTTTCAGAGTATGCCAGATGCTACTGTATAGAAAAAATAAGTTCTTACTGTAAATACCAACTCTGTAGCATGTTGGAACCCCACGTGTTCTCTAATTATTTGAAATTATAATCTTTATTCAGGGGTTTATAAGAGTAACAGTTCACAGGTAGGTCCCTTTTGCAGAAGGTTTATCATTTTGAGTTGAATTTTTCTACATCTCGACTGCCTTCTATGAAAAAAGTCAAAATTGCATACATATAATTCTACTTTGGTGAACAGTGGTCTAGAAATTGTAAGATCTGTGACTCTTGATGTAAAAAAACAACCAACCAACCACCATCCACAAAAAAAAAAAAACAACCCCTGAAACCTCCAACAAAAACCCACAAAATATTTCAACAAAAAAACCCAAACAAGTGAGAATGGAAGCGACTGAATAGATCAGTTATTGAGAGTTTTTCTAACCATCTATTAAAAAAAATTAGAAAAGGGTAATTGTTGATGTATTTTTGAGGACAGAAAAATCAGGTCATGGTGTTTGAGCAAGGTTTTTATTGAAGGTGGATGCTCTTAAAGTTTCTAGACTGTAAAACTTCCCTGGGTACTGCAACTTACCATTCAGAAGGATTTTTTGGGAGGGATTGCTTTGTTTCTTTTTTGGTAGTTTTTGGGCCAAGGGGCTGCATAGGAAGCGTGTTTTATTCTTAAATAGAGCACAATAAAAAAAAACACCAACCTTTTTTTAGTATTTTTCTAAAAACTAACTGTAATCCTAACTATGTAGTCTTAGTTATTGAAGGCCTGCAAGATCTTAAGCTCCTGGTTTTGTTTTTTGCTCTTTTCTGTAGTCCTGTAGTGTAATTTGCCTTTGTACTGCATTTCAAGCATATTCTGTGCTGTGTATGTCAGAACTCTTTTGTTCATTTACTTTCTGTCCACTGTAGTTAAGGTTTTGAGTAGTTAGATGATAAGTTGTATTTTTTTTTTCCACTTTATTTTGAAGGCTCGTGAAGAAGAGATGACAGCAAAAGTTCATGAGCTGCAAGCTCAGCTAGAAGACTTGCAAAAGCAATACAAACAAAAGATGGCAGAAGAGGAACGATGGAACAATGAAAAAGTGAGATGGCATTAACATTTATTTTTATATCTTCAGGTTTGAAATACTTTGTCTTCATAAAATTTTGTAGTTTGCTCTTAGCTGGGTTTTATTTGTATACTTGGCTTTCACTTGCCCATACAGTTTCTATTCTTTTAGATTTTCACTTCCTCAAAAGTGACACTCTTTAGAAATCTGCAATATTTTATACTAACTTTTGATATGATAAAAAGTCCAGTTGTGATTATTAAGGTGGGGGTTTTGCCCTCTAAATGTGTGGGAGTTTTACGTTGATTTTACTGAAAGCCTTTTAGAAAGTTGAGGAAATCAAAGGACTCTGAAATAGATACCTGAAATACCTTTGCAAGATGCAGCCCATGAAGCTCTTAAGCTGAAGCTGTGTTCAGAAAAATATCCATCATTCAAAATACAACTTGGAGGACTAAGGAAAAAGATAAAATATTGTGAAAAGTATTAATAGTACTTAGGAGTGTCTGGCATGTGCTTCATACTCATTCAGTTATCATTCATCCCCAACATGCATTATGTAAAGATCTGGAAATACTAGGTTCTTGAAGTTGTATTTGTGGTGATTGTCTTACAGAATCAAATGAGAGAATTTAAGCTTTAT
>NW_008591125.1:0-242 GCF_000691845.1 Merops nubicus
ACCCCCAGCGCCCCCTTCTCCCCCTCCCCAGGGCACCGGCCCCTTCCCACCTCCTTCTCCCACCTGGAACTTCTCGGCCTCCCCTCGCTGCTCCTGCCACTGCCGGGCCAGGTTCTCTTCCAGCATCTCCTTCCGTGCTTTGAGCCCCGCCAGCTCCTTCTCCAGGTGCCTCAGCTGGAGCTGGCTCTGCTGGTTGTCCTCCACCGCCTTCCAGAGGTTCTCCTTGGACTGGCAGAGGGATC
>NW_008591125.1:256-622 GCF_000691845.1 Merops nubicus
TCCAGCTGCCACACCTCCGTCTTGTAGGTCTCCACCGCCCCTTTCCAGATCTCCGAGAGCCTCTTGGAGTAATCCTCCACCTCCACGGGCTGGAAAGCCACCGGGGCGCAGCGGAAGCTCTCCAGGCTCTGCGAGAAGGTGGCGAGCTCCTGGTCCAACCCGGCTTTCTCCTCCTCGTGGACCTCCAGCAAGGCTTCCACCTCCTTCCCCAGCTGCACGGCTCGCTCCTTCAGCCAGATCTGCGCTCTCCTCTCCTCCTCCAGCTCCTTCCTGCACAAGGCCAGCTGCTTCTTGGCTTCTTCTCGGGCCGCCTGCTCTTTCTGGCACCTGCTTTTCACCTGCTCCACCTCCTCGTAGAGGTTGTCC
>NW_008591125.1:698-1022 GCF_000691845.1 Merops nubicus
TGGTCCCGGCCCAGCCCGGCCGTGCACTCCTCCCTGTAGGCTCGACCCAGCGCCTCCCGCAGGGCTCGCAGCTCGGCCTCGGACCGTGCCCTCCACGAGTCCCCCCCGGGGCTGCTCTGGGCGCTTTGGATTTCGGCTCGCAGCACCTCGTTCTCCTCCTCCAGGAACTTCACTCGGGCCAGGTAGGCTTCCAGCCGCTTGTTGAGGTCCCACATCTGCAGCGATTCCTCCCCCAGGGCTCTCGCCCCGGTGAAACTTTCCGTGCTCAGCATCGGGGGTGTCGGGGTGTCTGCCGGGGTGTCGGGGTGCCGGAGCAGAGGGAAG
>NW_008591126.1:0-11581 GCF_000691845.1 Merops nubicus
GGTCCCTCTGGATGGCATCCCTTCACTGCAGGTCTGTGTCACAGAAACAGCAAGTTGGTGATTTTCAGTGTTGCTTGATCCATAACAGCATGAATTTAATCCCCTGGGAACTCTGCCCCATCTCCTCATGCCGCTGTGAGCTTTGCCACGAGCCCCTGCCAACGGGAGCTGGCCCTTCCCTCACCTGGTTTGACTCTGTGGAGAGTGTTTCCTTCCATCAGGTGCCACCCCAGGGCATATCCCCTGGGCAGCTCAGCCCGAGGTGGCTGGAGCCTGGTCTTTCTGTTAGAATCTGGGACAGGGATTTCACTGGAGAACTACATGTACCAGCACATGCATTTTTAACAAGGAAAGACAAGAAATTACAATGAAATAAATCACAAATGTACTTGTTCCTTGAGGAGTGCTGATGAATTCTGAACAGAGAAAGCTCTGCATAATTGATAGAGCAAATCCTTTCATTATTAAATTAAATTATCCACCTTCCAGATTCCACGGAAGACAGAAAGCAGTTGTTGTTGCTATGAGGCAAACCTTCCCCATAATCATTATGGTTTAAGACCAGGCTACCGTGCGCTGTTCCAGCTGCCTGAGCAGGGTTTGAGCCAGATTCACTGGGGGGGATATTGTCACATCACGGGGGCTTCAGCCTCTGCAGAGGATGTGACCTAGCCCATAGCACTAGGCAGTGGGCCCTGCAGAAAGGTTTCCAGCTGGAAATGCTTAAAGCAGGGAGAAAGAACCTACCAAGAGCCATCTGACTTACAGTTTTTAAATGGTCCTACTAGGGCCATTTATGGAACCTAGAAACTCTGCAGCCTGTCCTGCACAGAAAATAAGTTTTTGATCCCCATGGCTTTTTTGAGGAGGAATGGAAGGAAAGGTAAAGTAACTTCTATTGAATCTGTTACTGTATTTACTGCAAAGTGGCAGAAAACAAAGCAAAACACCTATTTCCATCTGGTTTGCCATGAAACAGTTATACTCAGGTGAAATGTTAATAAAGGGGTTTTAAGAGGCGAGTACACTCCAAGAGAATTTCAACTTCACCAGTTGCCAAAGGTGAGCCTTGTTTCTGCATGCTGGGAAGTGTCCCCCACGGCTGTACAGCAGCCCCTCTGCTCCCCGTTGGTGTCTGCAGGAGTTGAGCAACGACTGCAGAGCTCAGTGCTCGTGGGAAAGCCAGCAATGTACAACTGCAATCAACTCTGAAACCTGGTCCTGAGGTATTTACATGTGCTGTTCAAAATAATTTAAATCCCTAGTTTACAAGTGATCAAGAATTTATTCTGCTAGAGGAAGCTCAGCCAATTCTTTAAGGCTAGTGTATTAACATCTTGAGTGCCAAACTCTTCTACATACTTTTCACATTTTATGTTAAGTGTAACTGGGCTCATCCTCTTACAATGATCTTCAGCTCAGTGGTCCCAGTTCTCTCTGCAAAGTACTTAGCACCTTGCAGAGACCATCGTCCAGTCTGGATGAGCACACACTTCCCAGGTGATTTTTAGTTTCAGGGAGCTGATGGCTGCTCAGGAGGGAAAGGAAAACATGAACAGCTCCATTCTCCAAACACAGTTATCAATTAATACTTCATCTCCCAAGAACAAAGCTGACTCTGTTCCAGAAGTGGATCCTTAGCTAGGTAACGCTTGTTAGCAACTGAAATCAAACTGTTCAGAGCCATGTGACCTGAATGTTGGCTCTCGTAGCTCACAGCTCAGTTTGATTTTAAAGTCAATAAATTGCTGTTGCAATATGGTGAAAGACAGTGGAGAAAAAAAAAAAAAAAAGTTAACGGGGGAAGAAAGGAAACATCTAAGAACCTGGAATTCCTACATGATCAAGGGGAAGAAAATTTGTTTGGAGGATACTCCAGTGCACTCCAGCTACCCTCCCCAACCATGTGATAAGGCTGCGTACTCAGACACTCCAAGTCTGAGCTAGTTGCCCAGACATGGCTTTCTAGTGCCATCAGAGATGCCACAGAGGATTCAGGATATCCTTAAAAAAACTTTCAAATCTAACAGAGGACTAGTGGGAGACCTACAGCCTCCTGAGGCAGCAGCTGGAGGCCAAGCAGGACACCCTAAGGCTTCTCAACTTGTTCTACACACCTGTGTCTGGGCAATGGACTCAAGCACAAGGTAGTTCGTAGACTTTCCCTCATGATTCCTCAATTTTCAAATGTCATGAATCACAGGCCCTGGAACAATAAGATAGGTGTAACATTAAGTGTTAGGGCAAAGTAGAGGTCATACTTGAATGTGTATCTCATCTCTGGAAAAGGCAGGAGGGCTCAGATGTGAGGTCCTGGACCAGAGAGCGACTCTCCCAAGCCTGCAGAACATCACAATGGTAGAGCCAAAAAAGACAGGAGACTGTGCCACATCCCAGCTCAGCGCCGCTCCCACTGGGCCATGCTGCCCTCCCAAACAGAAATATCAGCAACATAAAGAAAACTCTAATGAGTTTGCATGCCTAATTACTTTGGTGGAATGTAGCTCTAGTCGAAAAGTTCTATTATTAGAATGTTTCCAGTAAGGATCATGATATTTCTTTCCAGAGACAATGTGTTTTCTGTTTATTTTAAAACAGAGGCATAGTTTTCCACTTCCCTAAAAAGAAAAATTAGCTGCAGTAAAATTAACTACTGCAATGATTTGCCCTTTGAGAGGCTGACTGCAGTAAATTCAGAGCTAACAGGGTATGACAAGAATAGACAAGCTACCTCAGATGACCTGGAATCCAATATTTGTCATTGGCCTGTCCAGTGTTGCCAGACCTGTACTTGGAGCAAATCAGTGACAGGAAGTGCCACAGAAGCATCCAAGGTAAGAGTATTCACATCTACATAACAGAAATGCTGTGCTCAAGTCGTCTGGGGCTGAAGTCAAGGATCTCAACAGAAAGTCCTTTAATGTCTCACAGATAAGCATATGGAACCTTTAGTGACCCCTGCACTATGGATGCAGAATGGACAGAAGCTCAGAAGGCCCCTGGCTTTAAGGTCATTCAGATGAGTCCAGGGCTCTCCTGACTGCTGAAATCAGAGCTTGAGATCTCTGGTCCAGCTCTGTCCATTCCCATGCTACCAGGAAGTAGCCACTCTTGGCACAGGAGATGAGCTGCTGATGTTCATTCTCCTTTTTTTTTTTTTTTTTTTTCCTAATAGCTGGAAAACTGGACCTTGCCCTTCTCACCAGATATGAAGTTTATATGATGTGTGTGCTGCCACAGTCCTGGAAAAAAATTCAGAGTTCATTTGTAAGCATCATTACTAACAGGCTTTCTGCTGAGCTGCAGATAATGTACAGTTAAACTGAAATAGTAGGTTTGCTTACTAGGAAAATATAATGAAAAATATGTTGAAAAACAGCAAAAGACTCTAAAAGATGGAGAACACATCAGCCTAGAACATAATGGATTTATTAGAAGATGCAGCCCAGAATGTAATGGCTTTATTGGAAGGTGTCTCAATTGCATTGCTTTTCTAACTCCTCGTCCGTTAAGTGGCTTACGGCAAACATACAAGGATCCTTTGGTCAGTGTGATGCTGATTTCATTTGTAGCATTGCCTGTTCTCTCAGGAATTGAACATTGATACTGATCAGTGGCAGTTTGCAGGACTGGTTCTTGTAAGAGTGTCTGATATAGTGTTGTGAGTCAGCTCCACAAGGTTTAGTTATCCTCCTTACTTCTCCACAGCCCAGCTTTTTCTTTCTTTTCTATAGTTCCATGTGTGCGTGTATACCTGTATCTAGCATTGAGAAAAACCTGAAGCAGCAGACCTGAACCAGACAGGATGAAGGGCAGCCGTAGGAAGCAAGCTGCTTCACACAGGGGTGCCACCACGAGGAAGCCTGAGAGGAGCCTGCCTGTATTCATCCTTACCCTTTCTGCTCTCAATATTTCACCTGTTCATGAAATTCAGCAGAGTGCCAACTGCAGTTTAACTGCCAGCAGAGTCAGCAAGCATCACAAGGACCACACAGCCCTGTCCCCCTTAGAGCAAAGTTAGCAAATGATGGTGAAATGCTACATTGATTTTCCAGCCGAGGGAACATCACCTGCAGGAGGAGACCAGCAAGAACACCATGGCAGATTGGCATGAGGACAGCTCTATAGGTCAGTGGAAAGCAAACACAATCTGCAACTCGATTCATAACTCAGCTGCTATGCTGTGTCTGGTGTTTACTGGAGTCTTTACAGTGAGTGAGAAAGCTCCTGTGTATTTCTTACTGCTAAAACACCTTCAAACTGCAGACATACAAAGATACAGTGCTGCCTCCTCCGAAGTAATTCACACAGACTCCCCCTCTTCCTCTTTGCAGGGCACATAAATAGGCTCTATACAGAGAGTATCTTGAAAGAGTTTGCTTGAGGCAACCCATAGATGAGGTATCAAGTCAAAGAAAAAATGATCAGGAAGCCTGTAACATATTGCAAGCCTGGGAGTTTTCTGTTGCCTGAAGGCACTTAGGCATAGGCAAAAGAATACATGGCATATTTACACTCAGTCTCTTTAGGAAGGGGAGATACACTGGTATTTTATGAGATGTTAAAGATATCTTTCAAAAATGCAGCTGTGTAAGAGTTTGAAATGACAAGTACCATTTTTTCTCTCCCTCTCAATTATAGCTAGCCTATATAGATATTAAATACCACCCACTGCCTCATTCTCCTTTCATGCCACTTTTATTCCAGAAGAATCACTTTGATGAAGTAACTCTTTGCTCACAGAACAGAGGATGAGGAGACAGCCAGCTACAGCATCATTACTATTACTCAAGGGTAGTTCCATCTTCCAAGTAGCACATAGCTTCGACAGACATCACAGGCATCACATATTGTCTGGCACCCTGCTCTTCAAAAAGCTAAATCCAAGTAACTGATACCTTTCTCACTGCTTATTTAAGGTCTGAAAATAACAGAATAAGGAAAGCTGTTTTCACAATAGAAATTGAAGTGGGCAGCCCTCTGCAAGTATCACTCGCTGCTCAGAGGGTAGAAAGATAAGTACATTAGGGAGAGACTTCTCAGCCCTTGTTTCCCTGCATCACCTGAGGGCAGCGAGCTGTGGAGGCCAGGCAGCATGTGCCACCCCTCCTCTCACCAGAGCACTGCAGCACTCACTCCTGCTCAGAGAGACCTCCCCCTGCAGCACAGGAGTGGTTGCTGGCATCAGACATAGGAAATACCAGCAGCTTTTCAAAGGAGAGCTCTGTGCAGTCTGTGACAAAGCCCCACTAAATACAATGGAGCATTTACCTGACTGAAATCTGGGATGTTTGGATTTGGGGTGCTTTGGATCAGACCCACCTTGACTAACCTCACAATTTACAGCCTTTAGTAACACATGGTTGGATTTTTTCCCCATTTTGATAAAGTTTGAGTTGCTAACCTACCCACACCTGCTTCTGACCTTCCAACATCCAGAGCCAACCCCAGTTCATTACGTGAGGCAAGGGGTCAGTTCACTGGTGAGAGCAGTGCTTTAACACTGCTCCACTGTCACGTCTCTGCTGGCTGACATGCAGGCAGCCCACCATTCGAGTGCCCACTCCTCCTACAGCGTGGGAAGAGGCTGCCCAGGAGCACCCCCTCTACAGTAACTGCAGGGATGTGGGTTTAACTGTGAAATCCTTCTGCCTTTATCCCACTCTGTAGACCAGATAACATTAAAATCAGCAAAGACAGTGTTATACTCACAAGGATCCAGCTGCAGGTGTTACTGAGAGGTTTTACATGTCAGAGTCCTCAATGCTGGCCAGCTTCCCTGCAGCTGAAACTCATTCTCTTTGGCCAAAGTGGGTGACCAGTTTCTAGGCAAGCCCACGAGTTTTCACATTTTAATTCTTATTCACAGTGCAGCTGAGTGGATTGGTCACACCAGAACACCAGACACTGCTTCCACCTGGACCTGACCTAAAGCTCAGAGGAGACCAGCAGTCCTCGTGCCTTTCTCTGCTGAATCTGCACCAGCAATGCAAAGCCTTCGGCAGGACCTTCACCCTGGCCCAGCAGTGCAAACCGCCTTCGAGCCAGAAGGGAACCTCCACCGAAAATTCAGTAAGATTTCAGGAAGTTCTTTGCCTCAGAGGGTTTTTTTACTGTTGAGGCATGGTATGTACCCAGGACCGATGTGCCCAATGTACACTTTAAGTGTGGGGGTAGCAAAATAGGAAATTTAACTTCTCTTTGATGACCATAACCATGTAATAACACCCCTGAACACCTCCTACTATAGAACCAGAGCTGGGATGAAAGGTACAAGATGGCTTTGGAGGACAGAAATGTAACGGCACATTTCCAGGGCACGGTGTGTGGTTCAGCCTCTTGACTTCCATTAGTGTTAATGGGAAAAACACAACTCTGTTCCTACACTCAGGATGCAGCCCAAGGGGATATTTTTGCCTGTAAACACTGCAATTTAGTGCACAGTGCTGCACTGCCCTCTCTATTCCCTCTTCTGCCTTCATTTCATCAGCACAGCCACTGCCATGTGCTGCTACCTTTGCAGCAAGACAACATTTATGGAAGCTTTATTTTTGCTCTCATTTTCCACACATTGAAACAGATGCAAGCACACAGCTTTTAGGTGAAGGGGCTGAGTGCATTTACTGGAAAGTGCTAAAGAAAGAAAAAAGTGGCCGTGACACAGTAGGAAGGAGCTTGGGAGGAGGGCATGAATAGGTGACATTTTTCATCTTTTCATACACTGCAGGAAGGTACATCAGTCCAAGGTCTTACAAGATGCAAACCAGCATTAAAGAAATATATGGAATGTCCTCATTAATGTGCTTTGCACTTCTTATGCTATGTTGCTCCTTCCACTTGCTTCTCAGTCGCAGGGAGCCATGTGGTGATGTCCCCCTTCAGCTGCCATCTGCTGAAACACATGTACTGCCACTTGCAGTAATTCTGCAGTGGAGCAATGTACCAGGCTCTGGCTATGAAAACAAAAGAAAACTGGAAGAAAGGACAAACACAAGCCAAGGAAACTGGTGCATTTTGTTAAGACTATGATATAGTACAGATAAAAGCATTTACAAAAGGAGTTCCAAGGATGGGTTCACTGCAGCAGCTGTGTCTTCCCTTTCCTTCCTAGCATCTCCTCTCACACATGTCCTCTCTCCTACAGCACAGAAGAGCTCTGCCAGCCCCCACAGCTCCCACCTCAGCCCCAGCCCAGCTCTGGCTGCCCTTCAGCTCCAGCGCTGGTGTCCTGGCAGGGAAAGTCCCAAAGTTTGCCTGGGGCTCAGCCTCATCTGATCAGACCATTCTTCCTACTCCACCCAATGGACTGCCAGTCCGTTCGTTCAATAGAAACAGTAACAAGCAAACATCTCATTTCTGCCAGTTTTTGTGGCATTGGTGTTGGGCTCCTTCCAGAAAGCAAAGACAAAAGGGTCTCTAACCAGGCAACTGGCAGGCAAAGGATCTGCTGTCTCTCAGAGTTGCATCGAGCTTTGGTTTTGCAGGGTACTGTGGCTGTGCTGTGACCGGAGATCGCAGCCACCAGCAGCCCACAGTACTGCTGGGCTCTGGGTGCATTTTGCCCCAACTTGACTTGTGGGAAGCTCAGTAGAGTTTATCCAGATGATCTGCAGGAGAGAGCTAAATTCCACTTTCCCTCCATGTCCTCAAGAGGACTCACTACTGGCCAGCAAGAAGGCTCCCATCTCCAGTTGTTCAGCCTTAGTTCCTATCCCTGGGCCCTCTCAGCATGGGAGACAGCAGATCAGTGAGCAGAGAAAAGGAGAACTGGGTGCTGCAGAGTGCCTGCTGCTTCACACAGTGTTTTCCTCCCTAACAGAGACAGGACGCCGCAGTTCCAGGAGCCTAGACCTCCAGTTTTAGTGCCTCACAGTGTCTGTATTACAGGCACCCACGTCTCAGAAGAAACCAGTGGACTGCCAGAAGCACAAAGCCGCAGGGGTGGAGGAGCTGCCTCTGGAACTCGACCCACTACATCAACTCCTAATGTGACCCTTTTTTTTGAAGATCAGACCTAGGATCAACTAATCTATGATATAGATATAGATTATACCTATGATCAGGTAAGGGACCAACTAATTTCCATGAGATTAGGTCAATTCTTTTTCATGGCAGCCTGCAAAAAATTGCAGAGAATTTTAAAGTACTGCCAGTACAGGTAGAGCTTGTAACAGATGCATTGGAAAATAATCAGAGGTATTGTTGGTAAGTAGAAGGGCAAACATTGTCTGCACATACAGATGTTTCTGGAAATGAAAACCAGAATGCTTCTACCCTGCTCTTGTGGTAATGTTTTTTTTTTTTTGGGTCCGCTGAAAGCTTGAAGAACAGCTGCTATATGGGCACTAGGAGTGGCTCATGGCATGAGGCTGGGTGTGGAATTGGAATAAATTACCAAATGGTATCAGTAAGTAAGTAAATAAAACTATATAGCACATAAGACATTCCCCAAAAAAGAAGGCTAAAAAAGAAGATGGATCTTTTCTGAATTGTATTGCATTTCACCAGCACTATTTCAATGGCTTTGGAGTGGTGTGATGGACTCTGGAACTCAGTGTGCCCTTAAGGTGATCTGCAGCAGAAGTATACATCCTAACTACGTTTCCTTACATAAACAACTAAGTAACAGAGAAAGTAGAATTTATTTCAAGTTAACAGTTTACCTTTTAATGATTTCATGGCCGATACACTGATGGAAGGATTCTATTGTAAAGGTTTTACTTGGCCTGCTCGCCAGAAACATTTGTCCTCTCTGAAAAATCTGAGTGTCTGGCTAGCTGCTGTTTGGAGGTAAGGATGAGATTATTGCACATTTTTGGCCCTGATCAAAATGTTCTGGTTTATTTCACTTGGCAAGGCAGGTTTTGTTCCAAACGGGCCACCCGTCAGCTGCAGCCATGCACATTGTGTCACTCATTCAGCAACTGTCACAATGATTTCTTCAAAACCCGGCTGAAGTTGACTGTAGCTCTCCCAGCTGTAACTTCAGTCAGCACAGTATTTTCTGGATTCTATTACTACAGCACTATCCATGTTGCTGCAGAAATGCAAACTGGTTGAGTAAGTAAAGTGAACATCAAGGAATAGAGAGGAACAAGGACAGGAGGGGGAACCCAAATAATAGCACCAGAGGAATGGAGCACCCGGACCTGGCTGCCCTCAGGGCTATCACAGGAGCTCCTGATTTCAAAAGCTTTCAAACCAGGTAGTACAACAGAAATTATAAAAGAATTTTAATGTGAGAAAAATGCATTCCAATTTTTTGTAAGGTAACTCACTGTCCATTTTCTGACAAGGAGGTGCAGAAAGGGTGAGATCGTTTTTTTTCTCAAGTTCTTATGCCAAGCAACTCTGCCCTTTGCTATGTGGAAATTCAGCATGCGAGGACACATCCACCACATCACTTAACAGCTAAGCTGGAAGTCCATCTGTAATTGCTATTCTTCCTCCTACTGCAAGTTATTACAAGTTCTGCTTATTGAAAAGAAAGCTGAAAGTATTCTAATAAAGAATATCTGTATTTATTTCCATGATCAAGCACTTATAATCTGAAAGTACTGAAGATGAGGAACTTTTCTCCTGTTAGGATGATCACCCATTTCTTCATAAGGTTTGGTACCTTCTCCCCAGCTGGCTACCTGAACTGACAAATCAAACAGAAGTACATGGCAAATAAAGCCTAGGGAAAACAAAGGTGAGAAATGGGGAGAGACGAGGAGAAAAGGACTTTTCTTTGATACTTGGGGACATCAGAGAGGAAAAATAAAAGGGATGGCTTTCAACTTATTTAATGTTTGGCCCAAATTGATCTTTCATCCAACATACATCTGAGAAATGCATTAAAGTTATTTTTATAGTGCTTGCTGGAGTTTCATATTCTGCCCTTTTTCAGCAGCAAAGCAAATGTCAGTGCTGTGAAGCTCTGGAAGCTCATGCTGAATGTCAGAAACAGCAAGATCTGTAACTCAGAAGCCTTGAACTTTTAGACCATAGGAGCCTTAATGCCTGGCAACTACACACGGGTTTATAACTTGGAAAATGTCAGAAAAGGGTGAATTGGGATTCCTTGCAATGCAAGCAGTGAAGAAGTATGTCCAAAAGTGACATATAAAGCCCCAGGCCAAATAAAGCCATCCACATGGAGCTGTTGCCAGCTGGTTCACAAAGAAGCTCACACCTTCTGTAGTGGAAATCACAGGGCTGTGGTTTCTTTTCCCTTTTTTTTTTTCTTTTCTTTTTTTTTTTTTTTTTCCCCCCTAAACACCATCTGGAAACTACTGCAAGGAAAGCCACAGTTAAAGATGAATCTAGATCCACAGCAAGGTTGGAGCACTCTCTATTAATACCAGATGGTATGTCCTTAAGGCCTACGAGTTTTGATATTCCCCCTCTCCCAGGCTGTGAAGGGCTCTGTTGGATTCAGTGTGGCACACAGCAAATGTGAGAGAGCAGAATCAGAACCTTTGTGCAAAGACCTACACAAGCTGAGGTTACAGACACCTTGAACAGGCCTCAGAAGTGCTTTAATTGATGCACCAATGTATTAAGACTCCACCTTCACTTTTCTCTCAGAGTCCAGTTCCTGAAAACAAATAAACTTCTCAGAATTTCTTCTTCCCAACAACTGTCCACAATCAAATGAAAGTGACGAACAATATAAAATTTGTAATCTTTTTGTTTGAAAAGAATAGGAATCTTTGTGTCCAGACTGAAACCTGCATTTCTCCGTAGACTTACCATTCATGTTTGGTTTCCCAGTGCTCTTTTTTCCCCTACCCAAAATGTATGCATGACAAAAAAAGTCATAGAATCATAGAATGTTTGGGTTGGAAGGGACCTCCAAAGGCCATCTAGTCCAACCTCCCTGCTTTAAGCAGAGATATCTCCAACTAGATCAAGCTACTCAGAGCCTCATCAAGCCTGACCTTGAATGTCTCCAGGGATGGGGCCTCCACCACCTCTATGGGCAACCTATTCCAGTGGTCTATCAGCCTCATATTGAAGAACTTTTCCCTAATGTCTAAATCTACCCTTTTCTAGTTTAAAGCCACTACCCCCTGTCCTGTCATTACAAACCCTTGTGTCACCAAATGCTTGGAAATACTCTTGAAAATGTCTTCTCCTGGAGAGAAACTGTCTAACCATTAAGATCACAGAATCATGTTTTTGGTGGGAAGGGACCCTTTAAGGTCATGTAGTCCAACGCCCTTGCAGAGAGGAGGGACATCTGCAAGTACAGCAGGTTGCTCAGAGGCCAATTCATACTGAATTTTTACCATATACAGAATCAAGCACGTTCACATAAAATAATAATAATGATAATAACATTGCTAATAGAAATACTAGTAATAACAGTAATAATAATTATTATTATCACCATTATCATTATTACAAAAAATGTGATGAAGAAGACAAGCAAGAAACTGTTGCAGGAACAGAATCTGCCAATAGGTGTGTGCTTATTAAAATAGACAATGCTAAGTATGATTTTTACTAAAAGTAACTACCATACCCTAGGAATAGTAGTAAGAAATGTAGGCAAAAAATGATTATTTTTTCATAGAATCATTAAGGCTGGAAA
>NW_008591127.1:0-419 GCF_000691845.1 Merops nubicus
AGCTGGGGAGCAGGGTTCACCCCCAGCCCAGCTGCTGGGAAGCTGCTCACTGGGGACCAGCTGCTGTCACTGGGACCAGGACCAGCTCACACAGGACATCTGCCCTCCCTCTGCTGCCCCAGGCCCCCTCTGCTGCCCCAGGCCCCCTCACCCCAGGCAGGATTTGGCCCAGCCGGGTCCCCAGGGGTGCAGAGTGAGGAAGTCACAGCACAGTGCAGAGCTCTGGTCCCCTCCCAGCCCTCCTGCACCCCGACCTCAGGAGCATCCTCCTTTATCTCTGCTGCAGGGGCTGAGAAGGGCAACGAGGCTGGGCTGGGAAGGACCTTGTGGAGCCCGGCTGGGGGAACTGGGGCTGGTTAGTCTGGAGGAGAGGAGACTGAGAGTGACCTCATGGCTCCCTACAGCTCCCTGAGAGGAGG
>NW_008591127.1:575-2353 GCF_000691845.1 Merops nubicus
TGGTGAGCCGTGGATGGGCTCAAAAAACGAGTAGATGCAGCACTTGAGGCTGTGGTCTAGTGGTTGGGGAAGTGTTGGGGTGAAGGTTGGACTGGATGATCCTAGAGATCCTTTCCAGCCCCAGTGACTCTGTGATTCAACGATCTCCAGAGCTTTAGTTCCAAAGGAGGAGGTTGGATGAGTGTCCCCTGCACACTGAGCTGATGTGGGAGGGTTTGGATGCCTGCTCTGGGTGTGTTTGCTGGGGAGGTGAGGCTGAATTCATAGAACCACAGAGGGGGTTGGGCTGGAAGGGACATTTCAAGGTCACCCAGTCCATCCCCCTGCAGGGACAGGGACATCCCCAGCTAGAGCAGGGTGCTCAGAGCTTGTTCCAACCTCCCCTGGGATGGTGCCAGGGATGGGGCAGCGACCACCTCTCTGGGCAGCCTGGGCCAGGGGCTCAGCACCCTCAGTGTAAATAATTTCTTCCTTCCACCTCATCTAAATCTCCCTCTTTTAGTTTAAAACCACCAAAAACCTGTCTTAAAATGAGGCCCAAACCCTTCCAGTGCCCCTGCAACAGCTCCTCTGCTCCAGCAGCTCTGCTCTGCCCCTGCACTCGCCTCTGGACCTGTCTGCAGGGGTCCTGGTTCCACCAGCTCTGCTCTCCCATGGGCAGGGGGAGCAAAACCAGGTTGTCAGCAGCCCCCCAGATGTCAACAGGGCAAAGAAAGGGCTGGAGAGCTGGAGTCAAACTGGAAGGCAGCTCGGGGAGGGCATCCAGGCAGGCCAGGGCTGAACCTAGCAGCCTCCAGCAGTGCCAGCTGCTCTCAGGACCTCGTTCCATCCTCTCACTGGGGTGGCTCCTCGGGGCTGATTTTGGGCAGAGCCTGCCTAGCTCCCTTCAGATTTGTGTTCTCACCTGCAGAACAGCCCCCACGGCCTGCAGCTCAGTTTGTGGTGAAAGGAGGTGGAGATGTTGTGCTCCAAACACCTTCAGCTGCAGCTCCTGGGTTTATAGGAACAACCTGCTGCTAAATCCAGCTCCTCTTTTCACTGCACACCAACAAAAGCCCACATGACAGTGGTCAGGGACACCGAGGGCTTCTCCACCTTCTCCTGGCTCTGTGGGAGAGCTCCCTGCCTTGGGGAGACACTTCACAGCCTAAAAACATTATCTTAACACCCAGGACACCTCCACCCCTGCAGGGTCCTTCTCTTTCAGCCCACCTCCTTCCCTGTGGCAACTGCTGCCTTAATGCCAATCCTCACCAGCTTCACCCCCTGAAGAGCTGCTCCCCAAACTGGCACAGAGCCCCCAGAGCCCAGGACTTGAAAAAAAGGGGCAGTAAGAGCTGGCCCAGCACAGCCTCCTGCCCTTCCAGGGGCAGATGGGACCTTCCCCAGGGCTGGGGGCAGAGCAGGGAGCATCATCTGGTGTTTCTGAGGGCACAGCCACGCTGGGTGACCAAGCATTGGTGGCACCAGAGGTTGGCAAGGGCTCCTTCTGCCCTGCTGAGGGAAGGATCCCCCCAAAGAGCCCTCTGGGTGTCGGCCGAGGCGCTCGGGTCCCCTCCTCACCCACAAAGGGATGTCCCAGTCCGTGTCCGTGTCCAAGTTCCCCTTCCTCTCCTCCAGAAGCTCTCCTGGAGGCCACCAGCATCCGGAGGCCACGACACAGGCTGGTTGGAGAGTGTCACCTAGTGGCAACAGAGCTGACAAAGGTCCCGCAGAGACCCCACGCACTCCTCACACCGGTGGGACCCTCCAGGCTGCAGCCACCGAGTGGGACCCCC
>NW_008591128.1:0-224 GCF_000691845.1 Merops nubicus
CGGCTCCCCTCGGGCTCCAGCCACAAGTTCTCCTTCCTGAAGAGCCCACGGCACGGGGCAGCCCCTGGGGACGAAAGAGCCAGCAGCCAGCATGAAGGGGCCTGGAAGAAGATGTCTGCCATCTACTCGCCTCGGATGGGCAGAGCCAAGCCAGCCAGCAAAGGTACCATCCAGGTGGGGCCGGGCACCTGCCCAGGTGCTGTGCAGGCGTTTGCATTTCTCTG
>NW_008591128.1:355-882 GCF_000691845.1 Merops nubicus
GCCCCTGCAGAGGAACGGTCCATGGAAAGCACCAGCTGCAGGAACGGTCCCTTTGTGCCCAGCAGCCCTGGCCGGGAGCCTCCAGCCTGGCAGGACCTGCACACTGGGCTGCTGTGCTCAGGCATCGTGTGCCTGCCAGGTACCACTGGCACCATGAGCCCTCAGGGGGGTGTGGGGAGAGGCCTCTGGAGGGAAAACGCCATGTTGCTCGAGGGGGTTTTCTGGAAGGACGTTTCAGGGCTTTGCTGGAGGCCAGAAAGCTCCCAAGCAGAAAATTTCATTTCAACTGGGCAAAAAAATTAAAACCAGAAAAACAAGCTGTCTGCTCTGAGCAGCTGCCCCGGCTCCCAGCTGCAGCGAGCCCTCCCACACCATTCCTCACCAGTGAAGCTGTTCAGCTTTTAGCTGCCAAACCCTAAACATTTGGCTTCTTCCTTTTCCCAGGCACTGAAAAACAGTGACAAAATCCATCTTTTTCTCAGGAACAACATCCCCAGCAGCTCTGCCCTGGCGTTTCCAGGGCCGGT
>NW_008591129.1:0-4534 GCF_000691845.1 Merops nubicus
GGCCGGCTGCTGCCCGCCCGCAGCTCCGGGGGAAATCCAACCCTGTCCCAGCTGAACCAGGACAGCTGGGAACACGGGGGATAACTCCACCAGACGCATTCAATTTTATATTACAGTGATCACTTTTTTATATCTTTTTTTGTTGTCTGTCCATGGCTATCTAGCCTGTTTTACACAAAAATGCATACTAGTCTCGCTATTAAATTTAACCTTTACAATTATTGGTTCTCCTATTTATATAATTTCATTAATATCTCTATTCTACAACAATCATTGGATATTTTCGTTGATGGGAATTTCTGGTCTTCAAGGTGGGATAGGTTAGGTGTTCCTAAGCAGCATAGATGGTTTCTATGAGTTTCCACAGTTTCTCAAAACAAACTAAACCACTACAGTTAATATATAATATTGTTGTGTCTAACAAACAAACACAATCTTGTTACCTTCTACTATAAGTTTTGGGTGCTTCATCATGGCAACAGCACTAGTAGATGAAAAGCTGGACATGAGCCACCAATGTGCCATGGTAGCCCACAAGGCCAGTTGCATCCTGGGCTGCATCAAAAGAAGTGCGGTCAGCATATCGAGAGAGAGGATTCTGCCCCTCTGACATCCCCTGATAAGACCTCACCTGGAGTACTGTGTCCAGCTCTGGAGCCCCCAGCACAAGGAGGATGTGGATCTGTTGAAGCCTGTCCAGAGGAGAGCCACAAAAGTTATTAGAAGGCTGGAGCACCTCTCCTATGAAGACAGGCTGAGAGAGTTGTGGTTATTCAACCTTGAGAAGGCTCCAGGGGGACCTTATAGCAACCTTCCAATACCTGAAAGGGGCCTATAAGGAGGCAGGGTTCTCAAGGATTTGTAGTGGCAGGACAAGGGGCAATGATTTTGAGTGAGGAAAGGGTAGATTTAGGTTAGACATTAGGAAAAAGTTCTTTAATATGAGAGTGGTTCAGGTTACCTAGAGAGGTGGTGGAGGCCCCATCCCTGGAGGCATTCAAGGTCAGGCTTGGTAGGGCCCTGAGCAACCTGACATAGTTAGCGGTGTCCCTGCTTATTGTAGGGGGGTTGGACTAGATGGCCTTTAGAGGTCCTTTCTAACCCAATACATTCTATGAATCTATGGTTCTGTGATTCAGTGCTAAAGGGCAGCAGCTGGAGGACATGCTCATGGTACAGCCAGTGTGGTGGGCTGGGAAGCTCTTTCACTGCGTTGACAGAAAGAGGGAGATAAAACCAAAAGAAACCCCATGAGAAGCTGGTGTAGTGGACCAGCATGGGGCCTTATTCATTACTTATTCCATAGTTCACATTCTGTGTGTCCAAAGCTGTCTGTGTAACCCCAGTGCCAAGGGTTCCATCCACTAAGTAATTGGTGTGGCTACCAAATTTCACAGGGCACATACAAATTAGTCTGGCTTCTCACACTTGTGAAACACCAGAGACTACCAGCTTCATGCTACAGGTGCTGAGACAGACCAGAGGATGATTAAGACCTTTGAGAAAGCATTTGGCCCAAGCTGAAGTTTGCAGCTTTTCACCAGTTTCACATGGTAGCAAGCGTTACTGGTACTGAGGTCATGGGAGGAAGACAACAGAGAGAGGCACATGAGCACTGATTTGGTAGGAATGTGGCAGAGCTGACACAGCTTCCTCCCTTCAGACCTCTGTCCCAGTAAGGTGTCTGCCTACTCAGCCTCAGCTCTGCTGCCAAGTGACTCAGAGGTGAACCCCCACGCTTTGCTCAGGCTCTCCACAAAGCCTGTCACACCAGAAACCCCAGAAGCGTTAGCAGGGCTGAGCGGGACTCGCTCTTGTCCAGCTCTGCTGAGCACTTTGGCTCTTCAGAAGAACTGGGATCCCTTCCTTCACAAAGTAGAGTGGGGCCTCCGGGTTTTATTTATTTATTTATTTTTAAAGATTCTGAATAAGCTTTTGGTTTGTAGAGGGCTTAAGCAAGCACATGAGGGTTCTTACAGAAGCCCTATCAAAGAAAACCCAAAAGACCCTGCTGAGACTAAGCCACACATTTAAGCCCACTCAGCACAGTTCATACCCAACCCAGACAAAGTCTCTTCCTTGCAGACGGGCAAACCCTGCCCTCAGAAAGGCTTTCCTTCTCCCCATCCTTCCAGCCTCAGAGGGTGAGGGAAGCCACCTGTTCCGTCCGCCTGCCACGAGCAGGAGCGCGGCTGGGCTGGGGCAAGGCTGCCAACGGCCCTCACTGGGCACTCACAGGGCACCCACAGGGCACCCCGTGTCGGGCTGGGGAGCAAACTCCACAGTGCATTACCTGGGATGCCTCCCTCTGAAACACCTCAGCGGGTATCTCTGTTTTGTAGATGCTTTTGCACAGTGGCAGTGACTACATACATACAAGCCTACACGTATTTCAATGGCTTTGAGCTAAATATCATCAAACCCAGGATCAGAATTAACACATTTATTCCCCCTAAAAAATGGGATTAATAAAAAGCCTAATAAGTGTTAGTTTGTAAAACTACAGCCAAGGCCTTTACACAAGAAAGAAGCAGAAACCTTCTGCCCAAGGTTTTCAGCTGGTATCACACATTAGCATCGTGTCAGTTTTGCAATAACAGCACTAAAGCTCGGATTCCCCAGAACAGTATAAGCATCATAGGCCAAACAGACCTTGCTTTTAGGCACATGCCCCTTTCGACATCTGATACAAGATGTGGGCCTCCAGGTCATCTTGGAGCCCCATATTTCATCAAAACACTTCAAAAAGATTCAATTTAACTTCAGGCTGGTCTCATTATTTTGCAGACAGGGTTCCTCCCAGGTTACCAGCATCACAGGGAGCTTGTGCTAAGATGCAGAAACACTGGGAGAAAAGGCTAAGAAAGCAAACAAATTCTTTCCAGTAAGGCTGATACTCAAGTCTTCATTCCTGTAATCCAGCCAACTCTATTACATGAGGAAAAAAATCTAAGGTTCCACATTATGAACTAGCTGCACCCAATGAATCCAAATCCCTCTAACAGCATTATACTTGCAGCTCGGTAAACAAATGTGCCTGCAGGCACTACAGCAGCAGCGAACAAAGAAGTCAGGTTCTCAACAAAATCCACATTCGGGGACTAATCAGTTTTGCTGTTCTTTCATCCAGAACATGTTCCTTTTGCTACAGATTATCAGAATTCACATTGAAATGCATCGCAAGCCACTCTCGCATTCAGCGCCACACCAGAGGTTTTATTATCATGTTTCTGAAGCGCAGAAACAAGCTCAGTTTTCCACCACAACAGATCCGAGATGAGCATACACATTGCAGAGAATAGAACAAAATTTCTAGAGAATTCAGCTGACAGACAAATCTCTTCAATACAATATGCTTAAAGAAAGCTAATGGAACTTCCCAAACCCAGAAACCACGGCCCAGAATAAGGAGGGGAAAACAAAATACAACTAAACTTAAAACCAGATTAGATCAACCTATCAGGAACCAGATGACCAACAAAATCACAGCCTAGGAAGAAGAAAACCTAGACCATAACTCTGGGTAAGACAAAACCACCACTATATCACATGGCTAGCAGAAAGAAAAATCAGCCAGTGATAAAAAAGATGTGCAGAGAAGTACCTGTTCTCCTTAGCCACCTCTCCTAGCTGCTCAAAAACTTTGCCCCCAGCATGTGAGTCACTCCTCAGTGTAGTGGATTATTAATTACATTAAATTAACTCTGAGTGAGGCTAGCTGGCCTCTTTCTATTTTTTTTCAATCTGCAGTAACCATCTGAGCCACATCCCAAAGTGCCTTGAAGGTCTGACTTGTTTGACACTTAACACTGGTAAAAATGAAAGCAATTAGAATGTAAGAGTATCTATTTTGGGGGGCTATACCCATTCTCCAAAAGGTGTCCACAGTGAGTAGTCACAACACGGAGAAATGCAGTGGACTTGGTCTAATACACTCTGCAGGAGAGAGAATGAATGATGAGCATGATAAAGCTGGCATGATCCTTGCTTTTTTCCCCCCAGGAGTTCTTGATTCGCTCCTCCAAAGTCATCTGCTTTTGGGAGAACACATTGATTATAACTAGAGAAACACCCCAATTTCTATTTTTAAAACAGTGTTTCAATATGCCTCATGAGGATTCACCAGACTTTGTAGGTACCTGTGTTAATACCAGCTCTCTTGGGACCCTGCCTGTGGTATTTTCTTGGCTTTATCCCAGCATGGTTAGAGTTAACTAAGAGCAAGCAAGTGAACAGCTCAAACCAGTCTTTATTTACATGCTGAGGGTGGGACAAAAGAGCAAAACCACATGGTTGCAGAAGGTCGCCTTGCTTGGAGCAGGACGGTGGGAAAGCAAACCCTCACAGGCTCCCAGTCCCCTGACACGGGATCACCCCGTACTTAAATCACACCACCTGGGATGACTGGTTTGCATCCACCACCCCACTGCGTGACTCTCCACAGGCCTGCCCCGCGGTGAGGAACGGGATTCCTCCCCCAGGAGCACATGAGGAAGAAGGTAAGACTCTTTTTAAAGGCGGAGCGTCCGTGAGC
>NW_008591130.1:0-558 GCF_000691845.1 Merops nubicus
CCTCGCCAGGAGAAAGCTTCCTGGCCTTTTCTGTGCCCCTGCCACGCTCCTGACTCCTCTCCAGCCGAGTGTTCTGTTGTCTCCTGGCTCCCCAGCACGGGCCCAGCGTGGCAGAGACCTGGAGAGCCCCCGTGTGCCCTGAGGGGGTGTCTGCCTCCCCTGTGCCCCCTTTTCTCCCGTCAGGATTGACAGCTGGGAAGTGTTATATTTTATTAGTGAAACCACACCAATATTAATTTAGTCATTTTGTTAAGCAAGCAGCAATAAGTCAAATAGCTCTGGGCAGCTGGGGAGTTTCCTCACTCCACCAATGACACCCAACAACCCCCCCAGAGTCTCTTATTCTATACTCTTCTTTTTTCTGCTGTAACATCTCTCTTCCTTCCTTCTGTGGCTGTGCCAACTGTTGCTAGGGGGTCCTTTCAGTGCTCTTGAAGGAGGGGGTTGTATCCTTCTCGGTGATGGTTTCATTACACACATGATTACCAACCTCACCCCAATTCTTCCCCCTATTTTCATGGTTCACAACACAGAACAGCTCTAGGTTCAAAGCAAGCA
>NW_008591131.1:0-8441 GCF_000691845.1 Merops nubicus
CTCCTGAACAATTTGTAGCCATCGATACTATGCTCCACTCATAGGATTCATTAATTAGGATCACCTAATTGTTATAAATGGAGTTCATAGGCAGCTTGTTGACACCTAAACAGACTCACAGAAGGGCAATTACATCTTCCTATGTACAATCTCTCTGACTGGGATGCCCATTTTGGACACAATTTACATAAAAGACCCACAAACTATCAAAACAGATGTGTTTGTACACCAGAAATAAAAGCAGATCATTCTTAGGAAAGAGTTAGGCCAAGAGAAAACTAATTTTTTCTTCTGGCAGTAGTGGAGTGAAGTCACTGCATTTCCAATGAGGCCAAGGACAACAACTTTTCCCACACACAGAGGGGCAAGATTTTATAGAGTATTCACCCAGAACTAATGCCACAGTACTAGTTCCCAGTGCTTATTAAAATAGCATAGTATTAAAGACAGGGCATAAAATACCCATTTTCCTGAATTCTTCAACTGCTAGTAGATGAAGAAATGTCTCTCAGCACCTCACTCAAAAGAAAAAGCGTTAACAACTAAAAAACCAAGCAGGACAGGCCTTCTTTTCAAATTGCTGTGCCTGTATAAGCTTGCATCACCCCAGCTCTTTAGTGTGAATTTGGTGAC
This sequence comes from Merops nubicus, assembly GCF_000691845.1. Taxonomy (NCBI): domain Eukaryota; kingdom Metazoa; phylum Chordata; class Aves; order Coraciiformes; family Meropidae; genus Merops; species Merops nubicus. The sequence goes on from NW_008591131.1 coordinate 634, forward strand.
CATGTCGAGTTCCCAGCTGGCTTAAGAAGCCATGGCCAAGCTCACTGACAGTGCAGCAGAAGGGGGACAATTTCCCTACTTGCCTATTCCAGCATATAATTTTTTCTAATTTAACAAAATAATCCTCCTACCCAGAAGCATAAGAAAAAAAATAGTATCTTGTTCACATGACAAGGGTTAGGGTTAGGGTCCTGCATGCATGCCCAGCCCCCTGAAATGTTCCTGTGGAAGACCAGAAGAGACCAGACACGCATACGCCTTTTTGCACAGCACCACATTCCTCTAGCAATCTACCCCATAAATTCTGCCCAGTTTATGCTGCTTTTCTACGGTGTGCTCTCATCCATCTGTGCTCCAGTGCAGATTTTGATTAATTCCAAACCCAATACCGTGCCGTGAGTGAAGTCACAGCCAGACAATTCACGTGGCTCTGGAGAGAAACAGTTTGGGATTCTTTTTCTCTGGCCTCAGCTAAGCACAGCATCTCACAGCATCTGCTTCACACCACGATGACCATTTTCCTCCTGCTAGCTCATGCTGTAAAATAAATTTCTTCTCTAGGACAGATACTTTTCTAGCCTGAAAAGCTACATATGTTCCCAAAGTACCAGCAGAAGCCCTCTGGCAAGCTGTCACAATGGCCAAAAATCTATGGGTCCAACACTCCCAGCAAGTATAAAACAGGCTAAAGCCTGAAATGCAAAAAGGTTGTAAATTCAGGTCACACCAATAAAAACAATACTCACCTTTATTTCAGATCTGGTCTGTGGAACCTGCTGTCTTCAAATCTAGCAGAAAATTCAGCCTTTACTAAAATGAGGCCATTTCTTTCAGGGGTAGGAGCAGAGACTGGGGCACCAGGTAACTACACAGAGAGGGGTTTCTTTTCAGACCATGGCTGCAACACTCTGAGAGACCAGGCAGCCATGGGCAGTGCTGCTGTAACCTTGAAACAAGCATATGCAGACCACAGCACTTGCTTCTCCTGATTAATAGCCCTGCCCTCAACTACTCAACGGCAAACATTTACAAGGAACCTATTTACGGGAGTGGTGAAAGAAGAGGCAAATCATCCTCAGGGGGCGACTGACCTTCTTGCCTCGATGAAGCTGACTAATAGGTTTAGTAGGTTATTATTGAAAAGGTTTTCTGTGTGAGGGATTTTCTTTATAATCCATAGTCCCAGGACACACAGAAAACACACTTTTCCAATTAGTTAATAGCCATCATTTTATTTTTCAAACTGCATAAGTAGCCACAGGATGATAAAAATATGTATGAAACGATTCATTTATGGTCACACACCTGCTTCTACAGACATCCCACAGCAGAGTCCTATACAACGAGCACACCAAAATGACAGGAAAGGGAACTTCAAGAGTCAGAAGCCAAATTTTGCACTTATTCAGAACAATTTACAACTCAAACATCTAGGCACTTAGAAGGTCAAGTACATTTATATTTATCACCTCCCATCCCTGTTTACTCACTGGCAGCTAGGTGTTACTTTATTGGTCGAAGAGCAAAGTGATTAAATGTATGTTTAATACATGTTCTTCTAAATTAAAGTACCATTTTTTGTAACTTACTTCAAAAGACCACAAAATGCATACGTTTCTTGCATGTACCATTACTAAGAATACACAGACAACTGCAGATGGATAGATCCTAAGAAAAACATCTCAAATTCCTCAGAAAAAGGAAGAAGAATAAAGCATATGACAAAAGAAAATTAAAAAGAATATTAACATTTTGTTATTTTGTCTCAGTTTACCAGGCATAATGCATACATTAGACAGAAGTATGCTTATTTTCCCATTATCATTACTACAACTGCATGATTCCTTAGCAAATTAAAACTAACTATAAAAAATTATATGTCATTTGTATTGGCAAAACAATACAAGAAAGTAGTAAGTAATTTAGAAAGAAACAAAATGCCAAATAAGTGGAAGCTTTCTAGTAGGTTTCACCTACTGCAATGATTTCTGTATCTTTTATAAAGAACTTCTTTTTAGCGCTTCCATGACATGAAAACACACATTATGCAATACACCATCTTTACTAATAGTATGACATACGTTAATAATTACTCCATCGGCAAGATCAGCATGAACCGGGACTGATAGCATAAGTCAAGTGAACAATTTGTTGGAGAAGAATGAATTGTTAATAGTCTTAGAAATGGATTGCCAATTAGGTCAAACCAAAATGGACTTCACAGATTTTCCTCAATTATCACTCATTTAAGGGCCTGCCAGACTAACAGGCTATACAAAGGCAGGTTTACTGTGAAAACATGTTGCCTTGGAGAATGGCCTGAGAGTATTCCCAGGCACTATGACCAGCCCTCTGGAGGAAGCTGCCATCCAGCCTGCCTCTGCTGCACAGCAACAGAGAGCTTAACGGGAGCAGCCTCCTCACCGAGAGAAAAAGGATCTTCAGTCTTGTCTGCTAGCTTCAAAACAATTGTAAATTAAGAAAATGGACACTGATTATGGTAAAATTAATGGCAATATAAAGCAAAAGTTTTAGCACATCTGATTAGCTTCTCTTAGAGATACACCTAAGGTTACCTGACAATGATTTTATTATATAGAAAGCTTGCAGGAGAGTAAACCAGACACTCAGTGGCAAAACAGCCCTCCCAGCTTCAGTACATAGACGATTATAAAGCAATAGATTTAGTTTAAATGTTCAAAAAATATTTTTCTCTGGTAAGTATGATGAAAATATACTGTGATCTTCATACAGACCAAAAAATTAAATAGTGACATTTAAGGTAGGTGAAAATTTGAATGAAACTTCAATATCCTAGTAGAAATAGTTCCATAATTAGTACCTAAGCATTCTTTTTTTTTTTTTTTACATATATATGCTGTAATATTTCACAAAGAAAATCAAGGAATGGTGAACTCAGTAATTATGTTGTATGAAAAAAAGAAGCAGAGATTAATCTAATAAAGTATTCATCTATCTCCAATACAAAGCTGATCACTTCATAAATGGAAAATTTCAAAATAAACTACCACTACAAAATCCTGTTATTTAATGATGCATTATCTATCCTATAGTTGCAAAAATGCCTCCCTCAGGGGAGCTGAGAGACAGCTGGTAGGGTAACTCCTCAAGAGTTTCACAACAAGTCAGAGGACACGTGCAACACCAGTCAGAAGCCTTCACTCAAAGTTCTGGGTTTGAGAACATCATGTTTTTCCTGTTTTATTATTTTTACTGATGCAACATAAAGATTTTTCACAACAGTGCTGAATATCCCATTTAATCCACAACTAAAACCTGATGTTACAAATGTTACTCAAATTGGAACATCAAGTATTCCAAAATTAGAAAATGTTCCTCCACAACAGCCTTTGATGGCACACGCACATGCCATCCTTTCCTCTGAATCCTTGCCTTATTCAGCAGAGGGACTGGATAGCAACCAGGAATTAAGATGACTGCTCACTGGTTTCTTAAACCATCCTCTTCATACCGTATATTTCCTGTATTTGCTATGTGCACCAGGTTTTAGTAATGAGTTCTTCTTTCATGTTTATCACTGAGGGTGCTGTCCCTAACAAGTCAATAGTCTCATCCATTATCCTAATAAAAAAGATGTTTTCTTATCAGGGTTCTGAGGTACAGGAAAATTAATGCCAAGCTTTGTCAGCCCCTTCCTGCTTTTGGATATGCACTTGAAGTCCCAAGAACCTGATTTTTCACCGTATATTGTGCAGTCAGAATCCAAAATTACCTCATTACATTACAGTTTTATCTAATTAAAAAAATCCCACCCATAAATGGAAATATAACTGACATATGCATGAGGACATGGTATTAAAAAATTAAAAGGACTCAAACTGTGTACTAGTCACACATTTTTCATATCCCTACAAAGCAATCTACCTCTTTTTCTCTCTTCTCTGGTAGCATCCCCAAGGCTATTTTAATTCACACTTCTCTAACTATACTCTGAGCACCAACATTCATGCATTTAACTTTGAAAGCTGCTGTTTTTCTTTCAGATTTGAAAAATGAAGAAAGGCTGCTGCACGTCAAACATGCAATTTTGCCAACTCTGCAAATTGTTCCTGATAAAACAGCTCATCCCCTCTTGTAAATATTGTCCTGTTTATATCACTAAACCATCTCAGCTACTGCAGCGCCATTAACAAGGTGGGTTGAAACAGTACAAGGCTCATGACAAAGGAAAAAAAATTAATCTTAATTCACTTTCCTCCAAGATGATCTTTTTTCATCCCTCCCAATCAGATTCATGCTTTTGTATGCATGGTATGCACCAAAGCATAAGCAGAGCATGTACAAACACTGAACCTTATTAAGGCAAAGACACAGGGAGAGGTATCTGAACTCACTCGCAATTTATCCGGATCTTTATAGACAGCAAAGACACAGACCTTTCACACTGGGTCTGTGAACTACAAAACATTAACGTCCTACTGCAAATAATCCTAGGATTTACATTCTTAAAAATAGTCTTAAAATTGTCATGGAGTGCAACATGCTCTATAGCCGTTTCCAGTGGAGTTGGTGCTAGATGGGAAGGTGTAATCATTTCTGCTGAATTAGGAAAAAAATCAGCTATTGATTGCAAGGAGTTAAAAATAGCTGAATCAAGCCATTAAAAAATCATTAGGGTTTGTATTTTCCTTTGTTCCTGTTGAAAGCAACAAATATCTCATTTAACAGAAATAGTCATGGTTAAGAGATGACTTCTCTGCAGAAGAAACTCAGACAAATGGCATATTTTTAACAAATGCTTTTCATTTACAGAATGGGTTTCGATGTGGCTCCGATTATCTGTATTTCTGGCATGCCACTAGTTACAGACAAATCAGTGCTTCCGTAGAGGAGGCTGACTTCATATGTACACTCCATTTTTTTATGCCATTCAGCATTAAATCAGGAAGCATGATTGTTATCCTTCTCTTCATAAGACTGTACAAATGAAAGCAATACTCCAATTTAAATAATACTACGAAGTGTTTATGAAGTAGTTTGCTTATAATGCAAGCCAACAGCATATATGATACCATTGTAGAGTTGCCTCTGATTCATACACTGAAACCAAAAGAGTCAGGAGCAGGGTCAATGCTTCACTGAAATATGTATTAATCACACTAAGTCAAATGGGTCATATCTTTATAAATCAATGTAAATCCACTGATATAACGGTCAAATCATGCCAAGGAAAGACTTGTCCACTTTAATATTGTTTCATAATCACTTAAGGAAATACATAATATTAATGGAGGCAAGTGCATAAAGTTCCCTTGCTATTATATGGCATTGTAATAATTTTTTTACTTGTGGTCAGTTTGCTTGGAAAGTATTATTTTAAGAAAGAACTTGTGATTTCTCTTTGGAATAGATTTTAATGCTTAGAACACGAATAGCAATCCCCTTGGAGCAACTGCTGATCGTGGTACCAGCAGCATGCCCAGTGTGGTTATGGTCCCTTTCTACTCCAAAGAAAAGAAAAGAAAAGAAAAGAAGAGAAGAGAAGAGAAGAGAAGAGAAGAGAAGAGAAGAGAAGAGAAGAGAAAAAAGAAAAGAAAAGAAAAGAAAAGAAAAGAAAAGAAAAGAAAAGAAAAGAAAAGAAAAGAAAAGAGGAGCAACTGATGATAGTAATACAAACGACATGACAAGAGAGGATATGATACGATACTACACCAAAGAAAAGAAAAGAAAAGAAAAGAAAAGAAAAGAAAAGAAAAGAAAAGAAAAGAAAAGAAAAGAAGGGCTTCCACCAAAAGCAGGCAAAGGCTGTGCCCAGCCAAAGGGAACTTTCACGAACCAGCACATGGGGAACGCAGGTAGGACAGGCAGGCCAGAAGGAGATGTGTAGTATGTGGGTGGTGTGTGCCAGCAGGAAGAGTGTGAGGAGAGAACTGATGTGGTGGGATCATAAAAGTGAAAATTATGCATCCACACATTTTATACAAATTGTTTCCAAGTACAGGTTGAAGTAATGCTTCATATATGCAATGTGACAGTAAAGTCCTAAAACCAGTCTTACTGGATGGACAATGATGGATAATGAAAAAAGATGCAGACTTAAATTGGCAGGCTGTAAAAGGACTACAGTGCTCTCTGGCATCAGACAATAGATTTATTGTTACCTGAAGGAATCAAATTAATGCAACTTTAAAAAGCAGCTGACACAGTATGTGAGAAAGACTAGGATATTTTTTAAAGCTATCTCAGCAGGATATATTTTCACAAAACGTATAGGCATAATACAAAAAAAATATAAAATACAACTATGAAAATATTCATGATAGAAATATATGCTAAATCAGAATGTGAAGAGACTCAGAATTTCATTTAAAAGTGAGGCTGTAAGATGAAAGTTTTCAGGGCAGTAGGTTGGGTTGCATTTTGACAGTCAGAGCAAGTAGATATCTGCCTGAATGTTAACAACTAAAAGTGCATGTGCTGCAATTAGACTCCACTTCGAAAAGTGGTTTTTAAATGGCTGTCTTAGAAACTCACTTACCTGCATCAGTCTCAGAAAGCTTCAGTACTGCCAACCGCCTCTGCCAATATATAACCTTCCCACGTTGTTATATTAGCTCTCACAATCCTGAGACTCATAAATCAAAATTCTAATCTCTTTTCTACAAATTACAGACTCCAATTAAGTATGTAGTTGTTAGATCACAGATCAAAGATACTTTCTTTTTGTGTATCCTGTATATTCAGCACCCAAGGGAATTGTGTGAGGGATTTTGGCAACTCTGAAATTGATTCAGGACTCCGGGGCTCAGCTTTTGGCAATAACTCATTGTGTGAGCCTCTGGAAGGCATTTAATCTCTCCGCGCTTTTGTGCCCCACTTGCAGGATGTGTAAAAAGTGATCATTTGAGAGGCAGTGGCCTCATCTGAATTAATTTAATGTTTACAGAAGTTCAGTGAAATTCTTGCATAAAGGGATAACAAACACAATAGGAAATACTATTGCTCTTTCCATTCCTAAGAAAACTACAAAAGGGATTGGCATACACTGTCATAGAAATTGTTTACCTGAATAGGCAGAAGAGTGAGGTGTTTCAGATAGGAGAAGAGTGTTCTGGTGTTAGGACAGAGAGCCTGCCAGCTAGGCTAATGGCCTGGTGAATTAGAGACCTTCCCAACAAGGGTTGTCATAGTGCAAGACACTAAATGAGAAAGAGGTAAATATGAAAATCCTAAACCTGTACGATGTACGCAGCATTCACAGGGTAACCAAGCCATCAGGCCCAGTCACCACAGGTTCATGAAGGGCAGGTCCTCCTTAACAAACCTCATCTGTTTTTATGACTAGATGGCGTGCTTGGTGGATGAGGGAAAGGCTGTGGATGTTGTTTATCTCTATTTCAGTCAGGGCCTTTGATGCTGTGCCCCACAACATTGTCATCCCAAACGTGGCTGCCCTGGGCCTGGCTGGGTGCGCACTCCACTGGGTGGCCGGGCCCGGAGAGCGGCGGGGAAGAGAGAGAAATCTGGCTGGGGCTGGTCACAAGTGGTGTCCCCAGGGCTGGGGCCACTCCTCTCTAACATCTTTATCAGTGATATGGATGAGGAGATTGAGAGCACCCTCACTAAGTTTGCAGATGACAAGTTAGGTGGGTGCGTTATCTGCCTGAGGGTCAGGAGGCCCTTCAGAGGGACCTGGGCAGGCTGGACCCATGGGCCGAGGTCAGTGCTATGAGCTTTCACAAGGCCAAGTGCAGAGTCCTGCACTTGGGCTGCAGCAACCCCACGCCGAGCTCTAGTCCTGGGGAGGCGTGGCTGGGCAGACGACC